>NC_092290.1:20823453-20855953 GCF_036320965.1 Panulirus ornatus | reverse complement strand
TTGCTTTGTCGCTGTCTCCCGCGTTAGCGAGGTAGCGCAAAGAAACAGGCGAAAGAATGGCCCAACACGCCCACATACGCATGTATGTACATACCTGTCCACCCATGCACAATGTACATACCTATACATCTCAATGTACACATATATATATATACACACAGACATATACATATATACACATGTGCATAATTCATACTGTCTGCCTTTATTTGTTCCTATCGCCACCTCGCCACACATGGAATAACAACCCCCTCCCCCCTCATGTGTGCGAGGTAGCGCTACAAAAAACACCAAAGGCCCCATTCGTTCACACTCAGTCTCTAGCTGTCATGTAATAATGCACCGAAACCACAGCTCCCTTTCCACATCGAGGCCCCACACACTTTGCATGGTTTACCCCAGACGCTTCACATGCCCTGGTTCAATCCATTGACAGCACGTCGACCCCGGTATACCACATCGTTCCAATTCACTCTATTCCTTGCACGCCTTTCACCCTCCTGCATGTTCAGGCCCCGATCACTCAAAATCTTTTTCACTCCATCTTTCCACATCCAATTTGGTCTTCCACTTCTCCTCGTTCCCTCCACCTCTGACACATAAATCCTCTTGGTCAATCTTTCCCCACTCATACTCTCCATGTGAACAAACCATTTCAAAACACCCTCTTCTGCTCTCTCAACCACACTCTTTTTATTTCCACACATCTCTCTCACCCTTACATTACTTACTCGATCAAACCACCTCACACCACATATTGTCCTCAAACATCTCATTTCCAGCACATCCACCCTCCTGCGCACAACTCTATCCATAGCCCACGCCTCGCAACCATACAACATTGTTGGAACCACTTTTCCTTCAAACATACCCATTTTTGCTTTCCGAGATAATGTTCTCGACTTCCAAACATTCTTCAAGGCTCCCAGAATTTTCGCCCCCACCCCCACCCTATGATTCACTTCCGCTTCCATGGTTCCATCCGCTGCCAGATCCACTCCCAGATATCTAAAACACTTCACTTCCTCCTGCTTATCTCCATTCAAACTTACCTCCCAATTGACTTGACCCTCAACCCTACTGTAGCTAATAACCTTGCTCTTATTCACATTTACTCTTAACTTTCTTCTTTCACACACTTTACCAAAATCAGTCACCAGCTTCTGCAGTTTCTCACATGAATCAGCCACCAGCGCTGTATCATCAGCGAACAACAACTGACTCACTTCCCAAGTTCTCTCATCCCCAAAAGACTGCATACTTGCCCCTCTTTCCAAAACTCTTGCATTCACCTCCCTAACAACCCCATCCATAAACAAATTAAACAACCATGGAGACATCACACACCCCTGCCGCAAACCTACATTCACTGAGAACCAATCACTTTCCTCTCTTCCTACACGAACACTTGCCTTACATCCTCGATAAAAACTTTTCACTGCTTCTAACAACTTTCCTCGCACACCATATATTCATAATACCTTCCACAGAGCATCTCTATCAACTCTATCATATGCCTTCTCCAGATCCATAAATGCTACATACAAATCCATTTGTTTTTCTAAGTATTTTTCGCATACATTCTTCAAAGCAAACACCTGATCTACACATCCTCTACCACTTCTGAAACCACAATGCTCTTCCCCAGTATGACGCTCTCTACATGCCTTCACCCTCTCAATCAATACCCTCCCATATAATTCACCAGGAATACTCAACAAACTTATACCTCTGTAATTTGAGCACTCACTCTTATCCCCTTTGCCTTTGTACAGTGGCACTATGCAAGCATTCCACCAATCCTCAGGCACCTCACCATGAATCATACATACATTAAATAACATGTAGTTGCATATATATATATATATATATATATATATATATATATATATATATATATATATATATATATATATATATATATATATATATATATATATATATATATATATAGAAATAGAATTGCAAATGGATTTGTATGAAGCATTTATGGATCTGGAGAAGGCATATGATAGAGTTGATAGAGATGCTCTGTCGAAGGTATTAAGAATATATGGTATGGGAGGGAAGTTGTTAGAAGCAGTGAAAAGTCTTTATCGAGGATGTAAGGCATATGTACCAGTACGAAGAGAGGAAAGTGATTGGTTCTCAGTGAATGTCAGTTTGCGGCAGGGGTGCGTGATGTCTCCATGGTTGTTTAATTTGTTTATGGATTGGGTTGTTAGGGAGGTGAATGCAAGAGTTTTGGAGAGAGGTGCAAGTATGCAGTCTGTTGTGGATGAGAGGGCTTGGGAGGTGAGTCAGTTGTTGTTGGCTGATGATACAGCGCTGGTAGCTGATTTGGGTGAGAAAGTGCAGAAGCTGTTGACTGAGTTTGGTAAAGTGTGTGAAAGAAGAAAGCTGAGAGTAAACGTAAATAAGAGCAAGGTTATTTTGTTCAGTAGGGTTGAGTGACAAGTCAGTTGGGAGGTAAGTTTGAATGGAGTGGGATTTGGCAGCGGATGGAATCATGGAAGCGAAGGTTCTATTACCGTTGAGAAGTGTGTGGAAATCAGAACATTATCTCGGAAAGCAAAAATGGCTATATTTGAAGGAATAGTGGTTCCAACAATGTTATATGGCTGCGAGGCGTGGGCTATAGGTAGAGTAGTGCGGGAGAGTGTGGATGTGTTTGAAATGAGATGTTTGAGGACAATACGTGGTGTGATGTGGTTTGATCGAGTAAGTAATGAAAGGGTAAGAGAGATATTTGTTAATACAAAGAGTGTGGTTGAGAAAGCAGAAGAGGGTGTTTTGAAATGGTTTGGTTACATGGAGAGAATGAGTGAGGAAAGATTGACAAAGAGGATATATGTGTCAGCGGTAGAATGAACGAAAAGAGGGAAACCAAATTGGTGGTGGAGAGATGGAGTGAAAAAGATTTTGAGCGATCGGGGCCTGAACATGCAGGAGAGTGAGAGGTGTGCAAGGAATGGAGTGAATTGGAAGAATGTCGTATACCGGGTTCGACGTATTGTCAATGGATTGAACCAGAGCATGTGAAGCGTTCTTGGGCAAGCCATGGAATGTTTTGTGGGACCTGGATGTGGAAAGGGAACTGTGGTTTCGGTGCATTATACATTGCAGCTAGAGACTGGGCGTGAACGAATGTGGCCTTTGTTATCTTTTCCAAACATACACTGACTATTTACATATTTATGCATTATCAAAGAAATTCATATATGTGAAATATGTCTTTAATTCCACTTACAGCTTTTCTCTACACGACCAGCCCCAGCCCAGCCTCCTGTGGGAAGGCCAGTGGCTACGAGAACATATGGGAAGGTACAGTGGTTGTTACTTAGCTTGATTATGGTGGAAGTTTTGTGACAAGATTTTTGGCAATTTCCTCAAACGTGCGTCACTTCCTGTAAGATTATTGTCTGAGTGAGATTGAAATGTAAAACAGAGAGTCTACGTGGCGTGACAAGGGAATTATAATGTATGCTAAAGTTACATTCAGTATGGACCGATGTATTAACTCATATAACCACTATCTGGTTCTGTAGTTGGACAACAGTGCACATGTAGTCAGCAATTGCCTCCTGCTATCTTGGTAATGATGACTGTCTTATCCCGTACAGGTAGGTGTTACAGGTGGCCAACCAGGTGACGAGGTAACGAAGGCCCTTCAGGTGGGTCTAGCTACACTGGAGGATGATATGAAAGGAACCTATAGATGTAATGTGTGTGACCAGAGCCTCACGTCCAGAGTCTTTCTCAGGAAACACTTGGAGAGCCAAAAACATGAAAAGAAGGTAAATTCCCAAACCTCTCCAAGTTACTTTTGATTTATTACTTAACTGTCCTTCTAATGAAGCAAAGTCTCGAAGGTTTTATCCGAAAGCAATCGTATATAGGAAATCGTATATAGGAAATACTGCATGTAGATATAAGAGAACTTTCTGTTGAATATGACTGAAAAAGATTTTAATGTTATATATATATATATATATATATATATATATATATATATATATATATATGTGCGTGTGTGTAGAGAAAGAGAGAATGGTTTGGTTAATAGAGAAGAGGTAGTAAATGCTTTGCAGAACATGATACCTGGCAAGGCAGCGGGTTTGCATGGTATTGCAGTGGAATTTATTAAAAAAAGGGGGTGATTGAGTTGTTGACTGGTTGGTAAAGTTATTTAATGTATGTATAACTCATGGTGAGGTGCCTGAGGATTAGCGGGATGCATGCATAGTTCCATTGTACAAAGGCAAAGGGGATAAGAGTGAGTGCTTAAATTACAGAGATATAAGTTTGTTGAGTATTCCTGGGAAATTGAATGGGAGGGTATTGATAGAGAGGGTGAAGGCATGTACAGAGCACCAGATTGGGGAAGAACAGTGTGGTTTCAGAAGTGGTAGAGGATGTGTGGATCAGGTGTTTCCTTTGAAGAATGTATGTGAAAATTACTTAGAAAAGCGAATGGATTTTTATGTAGCATCTATTTATTTGGAGAAGGCATAAGATGGAGTTGATAGATATGCTCTGTGGAAGTTTCTAAGAATATATGGTATGGGAGGCAAATTGTTAGAAGCAGTGAAAAGTTTTTATCGAGGATGGAGGCATGTTTACGAGTAGGAAGAGAGGAAAATGACTGGTTCTCAGTGAATGTCGGTTTGCGGCAGGGGTGCGTGATGTCTCCATGGTTGTTTAATTTGTTTATGGATGGGGTTGTTAGGGAGGTAAATGGAAGAGTTTTAGAGAGGGGGGCATGTATGCAGTCTGTTGTGGATGAGCGGGCCTGGGAATTGAGTTAGTTGTTGTTCGCTGATGATGCAGCTCTGGTGGCTGATTCGGATGAGAAACTACTGAAGCTGGTGACTAAGTTTGACAAACTGATATACAGAAGAAAGCTGAGAGTAAATGTGAATAAGAGCAAGGTTATTATGTTCAGTAGGGTTGAGTGACAAGTCATTTGGGAGGTAAGTTTGAATGGAGTGGGATTTGGCAGCGGATGGAATAATGGAAGCGGAAGTGAGTCACGGGGTGGGGGAGGGGGCGAAAGTTCTAGGAGCGTTAAGAAATGTGTGGAAATCAGAACATTATCTCGGAAAGCAAAAATGGCTATGTTTAAAGGAATAGTGGTTCCAACAATGTTATATGGCTGCGAGGCGTGGGCTATAGATAGAGTAGTGCGGGAGAGTGTGGGTATGTTGGGAATGAGATGTTTGAGGACAATACGTGGTGTGATGTTGTTTGATCGAGTAAGTAATGAAAGGGTAAGAGAGATATGTGTTGATAAAAAGAATGTGGTTGAGAGAGCAGAAGAGGGTGTTTTGATATGGTTTGGACACATGGAGAGAATGAGTGAGGAAAGATTGACAAAGAGGATATATGTGTCAGAGGTAGAGGGAACGAGAAGAGGGAGACCAAATTGGTGGTGGAAAGATGGAGTGAAAAAGATTTTGAGCGATCGAGGCCTGAACATGCAGGAGGGTGAAAGGTATGAGAGGAAAAGAGTGAATTGGAAGAATGTGGTATACCGGGTTCGACGTGCTGTCAATGGATTGATCCAGAGCATGTGAAGCGTTCTTAGGCATGCCATGGAATGTTTTGTGGGACCTGGATGTGGAAAGGGAACTGTGGTTTCGGTGCATTAAACATTGCAGCTAGAGACTGGGTGTGAACGAATGTGGCCTTTGTTATCTTTTCCAAACATTTACTGACTATTTACATATTTATGCATTATCAAAGAAATTCACATATGTGAAATATGTCTTTAATTCTACTTACAGCTTTTCTCTACACGACCAGCCCCAGCCCAGCCTCCTGTGGGAACGCCAGTGGCTACGAGAACGTATGGCAAGGTACAGAGGTTGTTACTTGGCTTGATTATGGTGGAAGTTTTGTGACAAGATTTTTGGCAATTTCCTATAACGTGCGTCACTCCCTGTAAGATTATTGTCTGAGTGAGATTTAAATGTAAAACAGAGATGCTACGTGGCATGACAAGGGAATTATAATGTATGCTAAAGTTAAATTCAGTATGGACCGATGTATTAACTTATATAACCACCATCTGGTTCTGTAGTTGGACAACAGTGCACATGTAGTCAGCAATTGCCTCCTGCTATCTTGGTAATGATGACTGTGTCATCCCGTACAGGTAGGAGCTACAGGTGGCCAACCAGTTGACGACGTAACGAGGGCCCTTCAGGTGGGTCTAGCTACACTGGAGGATGATATGAAAGGGACCTATAGATGTAATGTGTGTGACCAGAGCCTCACGTCCAGAGCCTTTCTCAGGAAACACTTGGAGAGCCAAAAACATGAAAAGAAGGTAAATTCCCAAACCTCTCCAAGTTACTTTTGATTCATTACTTAACTGTCCTTCTAATGAAGGAAAGTCTCGAAGGTTTTATCCGAAAGCATATAATCGTATATAGGAAATACTGCATGTACATATGAGGGAACTTTCTGTTGAATGTGACTGAAAAAGATTTTAATGTTATATATATATATATATATATATATATATATATATATATATATATATATATATATATATATATATATATATATATATATATGGGTATGTTTGAAGGAATAGTGGTTCCAACAATGTTGTATGGTTGCGAGGCGTGGGCTATGGATAGAGTTGTGCGCAGGAGGATGGATGTGCTGGAAATGAGATGTTTGAGGACAATGTGTGGTGTGAGGTGGTTTGATCGAGTAAGTAACGTAAGGGTAAGAGAGATGTGTGGAAATAAAAAGAGCGTGGTTGAGAAAGCAGAAGAGGGTGTTTTGAAATGGTTCGGGCACATGGAGAGAATGAGTGAGGAAAGATTGACCAAGAGAATATATGTGTCGGAGGTGGAGGGAACGAGGAGAAGAGGGAGACCAAATTGGAGATGGAAAGATGGAGTGAAAAAGATTTTGTGTGATCGGGGCCTGAACATGCAGGAGGGTGAAAGGAGGGCAAGGAATAGAGTGAATTGGAGCGATGTGGTATACCGGGGTTGACGTGCTGTCAGTGGATTGAATCAGGACATGTGAAGAGACTGGGGTAAACCATGGAAAGCTGTGTAGGTATGTATATTTGCGTGTGTGGACGTATGTATATACATGTGTATGGGGGTGGGTTGGGCCATTTGTTTCGTCTGTTTCCTTGCGCTACCTCGCAAACGCGGGAGACAGCGAAAAAAAAAAAAAAAAAAAAAAAAAATATATATATATATATATATATATATATATATATATATATATATATATATATATATATATATATATATATATATATATATATATTTATATATATATATGTGTGTGTGTGTGCGTGTGTGTGTGTGTGTGTGTAGAGAGAGAGAGAGAGAATGGTTTGGTAAATAGAGAAGAGGTAGTAAATGCTTTGCAGAACATGATACCTGGCAAGGCAGCGGGTTTGGATGGTATTGCAGTGGAATTTATTAAAAAAAGGGGGTGACTGAGTTGTTGACTGGTTGGTAAAGTTATTTAATATATGTATAACTCATGGTGAGGTGCCTGAGGATTGGCGGGATGCATGCATAGTTCCATTGTATAAAGGGAAAGGGGATAAGGGTGAGTGCTTAAATTACAGAGGTATAAGTTTGTTGAGTATTCCTGGGAAATTGTATGGGAGGGTATTGATAGAGAGGGTGAAGGCATGTACAGAGCATCAGATTGGGGAAGAACAGTGTGGTTTCAGAAGTGGTAGAGGATGTGTGGATCAGGTGTTTGCTTTGAAGAATGTATGTGAAAATTACTTAGAAAAGCTAATGGATTTTTATGTAGCATCTATTTATTTGGAGAAGGCATAAGATGGAGTTGATAGATATGCTCTGTGGAAGTTTCTAAGAATATATGGTATGGGAGGCAAGTTGTCAGATGCAGTGAAAAGTTTTTATCGAGGATGGAGGCATGTTTACGAGTAGGAAGAGAGGAAAATGACTGGTTCTCAGTGAATGTCGGTTTGCGGCAGGGGTGCGTGATGTCTCCATGGTTGTTTAATTTGTTTATGGATGGGGTTGTTAGGGAGGTAAATGGGAGAGTTTTGGAGAGAGGGGCAAGTATGCAGTCTGTTGTGGATGAGAGGGCCTGGGAAGTGAGTTAGTTGTTGTTCGCTGATGATACAGCGCTGGTGGCTGATTCGGATGAGAAACTACTGAAGCTGGTGACTAAGTTTGACAAAGTGATTGACAGAAGAAAGCTGAGAGTAAATGTGAATAAGAGCAAGGTTATTATGTTCAGTAGGGTTGAGTGACAATTCATTTGGGAGGTAAGTTTGAATGGAGTGGGATTTGGCAGCGGATGGATTCATGGAAGCGGAAGTGAGTCACGTGGTGGGGGAGGGGGTGAAAGTTCTAGGAGCGTTAAGAAATGTGTGGAAATCAGAACATGATCTCGGAAAGCAAAAATGGCTATGTTTAAAGGAATAGTGGTTCCAACAATGTTATATGGCTGCGAGGCGTGGGCTATAGATAGAGTAGTGCGGGAGAGTGTGGATGTGTTGGACATGAGATGTTTGAGGACAATACGTGGTATGATGTGGTTTGATCGAGTAAGTAATGAAAGGGTAAGAGAGATATGTGTTGATAAAAAGAATGTGGTTGAGAGAGCAGAAGAGGGTGTTTTGAAATGGTTTGGACACATGGAGAGAATGAGTGAGGAAAGATTGAGAAAGAGGATATATGTGTCAGAGGTGGAGGGAACGAGAAGAGGGAGACCAAATTGGTGGTGGAAAGATGGAGTGAAAAAGATTTTGAGCGATCGAGGCCTGAACATGCAGGAGGGTGAAAGGTATGAGAGGAAAAGAGTGAATTGGAAGAATGTGGTATACCGGGTTCGACGTGCTGTCAATGGATTGATCCAGAGCATGTGAAGCGTTCTTAGGCAAGCCATGGAATGTTTTATGGGACCTGGATGTGGAAAGGGAACTGTGGTTTCGGTGCATTATACATTGCAGCTAGAGACTGGGTGTGAACGAATGTGGCCTTCGTTATCTTTTCCAAACATTCACTGACTATTTACATATTTATGCATTATCAAAGAAATTCATATATGTGAAATATGTCTTTGATTCTACTTACAGCTTTTCTCTACACGACCAGCACCAGCCCAGCCTCCTGTGGGAAGGCCAGTGGCTACGAGAACGTATGGCAAGGTACAGAGGTTGTTACTTGGCTTGATTATGGTGGAAGTTTTGTGACAAGATTTTTGGCAATTTCCTATAACGTGCGTCACTTCCTGTAAGATTATTGTCTGAGTGAGATTGAAATGCAAAACAGAGAGTCTACGTGGCATGACAAGGGAATTATAATGTATGCTAAAGTTAAATTCAGTATGGACCGATGTATTAACTCATATAACCACCATCTGGTTCTGTAGTTGGACAACAGTGCACATGTAGTCAGCAATTGCCTCCTGCTATCTTGGTAATGATGACTGTGTTATCCCGTACAGGTAGGAGCTACAGGTGGCCAACCAGTTGACGAGGTAACGAGGGCCCTTCAGGTGGGTCTAGCTACACTGGAGGATGATATGAAAGGAACCTATAGATGTAATGTGTGTGACCAGAGCCTCACGTCCAGAGCCTTTCTCAAGAAACACTTGGAGAGCCAAAAACATGAGAAGAAGGTAAATTCCCTAACCACTCCATAGTTATTCTTTATTCATTACTGAACTGTTTTTCTAACGAAGCAAAATATCGAAGGTTTTATCCAAAAGCATATAATCGTATATAGAAAATACTGCATGTAGATATAAGGGAATATTCTGTTGAATGTGACTGATATATATATATATATATATATATATATATATATATATATATATTATCCCTGGGGATAGGGGAGCAAAAATACTTCCCACGTATTCCCTGCGTGTCGTAGAAGGCGACTAAAAGGGGAGGGAGCGGGGGGCTGGAAATCCTCCCCTCTCATTTTTTTTTTTTTTTTTTTTTTTCCAAAAGAAGGAACAGAGAATTGGGCCAGGTGAGGGTAGTCCCTCAAAGGCCCAGTCATCTGTTCTTAACGCTACCTCGCTAATGCGGGAAATGGCGAATAGTTTGAAAGAAAGAAAGAAGAAATATATATATATTTTTTTTTTTTTTTTTTTTTTTTATACTTTGTCGCTGTCTCCCGCGTTTGCGAGGTAGCGCAAGGAAACAGACGAAAGAAATGGCCCAACCCCCCCCCCCCATACACATGTACATACACACGTCCAGACACGCAAATATACATACCTACACAGCTTTCCATGGTTTACCCCAGACGCTTCACATGCCTTGCTTCAATCCACTGACAGCACGTCAACCCCTGTATACCACATGACTCCAATTCACTCTATTTCTTGCCCTCCTTTCACCCTCCTGCATGTTCAGGCCCCGATCACACAAAATCTTTTTCACTCCATCTTTCCACCTCCAATTTGGTCTCCCTCTTCTCCTCGTTCCCTCCACCTCCGACACATATATCCTCTTGGTCAATCTCTCCTCACTCATTCTCTCCATGTGCCCAAACCATTTCAAAACACCCTCTTCTGCTCTCTCGACCACGCTCTTTTTATTTCCACACATCTCTCTTACCCTTACGTTACTTACTCGATCAAACCACCTCACACCACACATTGTCCTCAAACATCTCATTTCCAGCACATCCATCCTCCTGCGCACATCTCTATCCATAGCCCACGCCTCGCAACCATACAGCATTGTTGGAACCACTATTCCCTCAAACATACCCATTTTTGCTTTCCGAGATAATGTTCTCGACTTCCACACATTTTTCAAGGCTCCCAAAATTTTCGCCCCCTCCCCCACCCTATGATCCACTTCCGCTTCCATGGTTCCATCCGCTGACAGATCCACTCCCAGATATCTAAAACACTTCACTTCCTCCAGTTTTTCTCCATTCAAACTCACCTCCCAATTGACTTGACCCTCACCCCTACTGTACCTAATAACCTTGCTCTTATTCACATTTACTCTCAACTTTCTTCTTCCACACACTTTACCAAACTCAGTCACCAGCTTCTGCAGTTTCTCACATGAATCAGCCACCAGCGCTGTATCATCAGCGAACAACAATTGACTCACTTCCCAAGCTCTCTCATCCCCAACAGACTTCATACTTGCCCCTCTTTCCAGGACTCTTGCATTCACCTCCTTTACAACCCCATCCATAAACAAATTAAACAACCATGGAGACATCACACACCCCTGCCGCAAACCTACATTCACTGAGAACCAATCACTTTCCTCTCTTCCTACACGTACACATGCCTTACATCCTCGATAAAAACTTTTCACTGCTTCTAACAACTTGCCTCCCACACCATATATTCTTAATACCTTCCACAGAGCATCTCTATCAACTCTATCATATGCCTTCTCCAGATCCATAAATGCTACATACAAATCCATTTGCTTTTCTAAGTATTTCTCACATACATTCTTCAAAGCAAACACCTGATCCACACATCCTCTACCACTTCTGAAACCGCACTGCTCTTCCCCAATCTGATGCTCTGTACATGCCTTCACCCTCTCAATCAATACCCTCCCATATAATTTACCAGGAATACTCAACAAACTTATACCTCTGTAATTTGAGCACTCACTCTTATCCCCTTTGCCTTTGTACAATGGCACTATGCACGCATTCCGCCAATCCTCAGGCACCTCACCATGAGTCATACATACATTAAATAACCTTACCAACCAGTCAACAATACAGTCACCCCCTTTCTTAATAAATTCCACTGCAATACCATCCAAACCTGCTGCCTTGCCGGCTTTCATCTTCCGCAAAGCTTTTACTACCTCTTCTCTGTTTATCAAATCATTTTCCCTAATCCTCTCACTTTGCACACCACCTCGACCAAAACACCCTATATCTGCCACTCTGTCATCAGACACATTCAACAAACCTTCAAAATACTCATTCCATCTCCTTCTCACATCACCGCTACTTGTTATCACCTCCCCATTTACGCCCTTCACTGAAGTTCCCATTTGCTCCCTTGTCTTACGCACCCTATTTACCTCCTTCCAGAACATCTTTTTATTCTCCCTAAAATTTACTGATAGTCTCTCACCCCAACTCTCATTTGCCCTTTTTTTCACCTCTTGCACCTTTCTCTTGACCTCCTGTCTCTTTCTTTTATACTTCTCCCACTCAATTGCATTTTTTCCCTGCAAAAATCGTCCAAATGCCTCTCTCTTCTCTTTCACTAATACTCTTACTTCTTCATCCCACCACTCACTACCCTTTCTAAACAGCCCACCTCCCACTCTTCTCATGCCACAAGCATCTTTTGCGCAATCCATCACTGATTCCCTAAATACATCCCATTCCTCCCCGACTCCCCTTACTTCCATTGTTCTCACCTTTTTCCATTCTGTACACAGTCTCTCCTGGTACTTCCCCACACAGGTCTCCTTCCCAAGCTCACTTACTCTCACCACCTTCTTCACCCCAACATTCACTCCTCTTTTCTGAAAACCCATACTAATCTTCACCTTAGCCTCCACAAGATAATGATCAGACATCCCTCCAGTTGCACCTCTCAGCACATTAACATCCAAAAGTCTCTCTTTCGCACGCCTGTCAATTAACACGTAATCCAATAACGCTCTCTGGCCATCTCTCCTACTTACATAAGTATACTTATGTATATCTCGCTTTTTAAACCAGGTATTCCCAATCATCAGTCCTTTTTCAGCACATAAATCTACAAGCTCTTCACCATTTCCATTTACAACACTGAACACCCCATGCATACCAATTATTCCCTCAACTGCCACATTACTCACCTTTGCATTCAAATCACCCATCACTATAACCCGGTCTCGTGCATCAAAACCGCTAACACACTCATTTAGCTGCTCCCAAAACACTTGCCTCTCATGATCTTTCTTCTCATGCCCAGGTGCATATGCACCAATAATCACCCACCTCTCTCCATCAACTTTCAATTTTACCCATATTAATCGAGAATTTACTTTCTTACATTCTATCACATACTCCCACAACTCCTGTTTCAGGAGTATTGCTACTCCTTCCCTTGCTCTTGTCCTCTCACTAACCCCTGACTTCACTCCCCAGACATTTCCAAACCACTCTTCCCCTTTACCCTTGAGCTTCGTTTCACTCAGAGCCAAAACATCCAGGTTCCTTTCCTCAAACATACTACCTATCTCTCCTTTTTTCACATCTTGGTTACATCCACACACATTTAGGCACCCCACTCTGAGCCTTCGAGGAGGATGATCACTCCCCGCGTGACTCCTTCTTCTGTTTCCCATTTTAGAAAGTTAATACAAGGAGGGGAGGATTTCCGGCCCCCCGCTCCCGTCCCCTCTAGTCGCCTTCTACGACACGCGAGGAACACGTGGGAAGCACTCTTTCACCCCCATCCCCAGGGATAATATACATATATATATACATACACACACACACACACACACACACATATGCACATACACACACACACACACACATACATATATATACATATGAAAAATGTAAGAACAATTTAGAAACAAACTTTTAGCTTGAAATGAATGAAAAAAAAAATGAATGTCACATAATGGTTCAACCTCTGGCTATGGAAAAGGAGATGTACAATTTATTCACACAAACGTCAATAGCAGTTCTCATCAATTTCACCACTGTGTCAATAAGCTTCAATATATATATATATATATATATATATTTTTTTTTTTTTTATTTTGCTTTGTCGCTGTCTCCCGCGTTAGCGAGGTAGCGCAAGGAAACAGACGAAAGAATGGCCCAACCCACCCCCATACACATGTATATACATACACGTCCACACACGCAAATATACATACCCATACATCTCAATGTACACATATATATACACACACAGACACACACATATATACACATGCACACAATTCACACTGCCTTTATTCATTTCCATCGCCACCTCGCCACACATGGATTAACACCCCCCTTCCCCTCATGTGTACGAGGTAGCGCTAGGAAAAGACAACAAAGGCCCCATTTGTTGACACTCAGTCTTTAGCTGTCATGCAATAATGCCCGAAACCACAGCTCCCTTTCCACATCCAGGCCCCACAGAACTTACCATGGTTTACCCCAGACGCTTCACACGCCCTGATTCACTCCATTGACAGCATGTCGACCCCGGTATACCACATCGTTCCAATTTACTGTATTCCTTTTACGCCTTTCACCCTCCTGCATGTTCAGGCCCCGATCACTCAAAATCTTTTTCACTCCATCTTTCCACCTCCAATTTGGTCTCCCACTTCTCCTCGTTCCCTCCACCTCTGACACATATATCCTCTTGGTCAATCTTTCCTCACTCATTCTCTCCATGTGACCGAACCATTTCAAAACACCCTATTCTGCTCTCTCAACCACACTCTTTTTATTACCACACCTCTCTCTTACCCTATTATTACTTACTCGATCAAACCACCTCACACCACATATTGTCCTCAAACATCTCATTTCCAGCACATCCACCCTCCTGCGCACAACTCTATCCATAGCCCACGCCTCGCCACCATACAACATTGTTGGAACCAAAATTCCTTCAAACATACCCATTTGTGCTTTCCGAGATAATGTTCTCGACTTCCACACATTCGTCAAGGCTCCCAGAACTTTCGCCCCCTCCCCCACCCTATGATTCACTTTCGCTTCC
Organism: Panulirus ornatus; assembly: GCF_036320965.1. Taxonomy (NCBI): domain Eukaryota; kingdom Metazoa; phylum Arthropoda; class Malacostraca; order Decapoda; family Palinuridae; genus Panulirus; species Panulirus ornatus. Next base: position 20,841,247 of record NC_092290.1, on the reverse strand, counting down.
ATGGTTCCATCCGCTGCCAAATCCACTCCAAGATATCTAAAACACTTCACTTCCTCCAGTTTTTCTCCATTCAAACTTACCTCCCAATTGACTTGACCCTCAACCCTACTGTACCTAATAACCTTTCTCTTATTCACATTTACTCTCAACTTTCTTCTTTCACACACTTTACCAAACTCAGTCACCAGCTTCTGCAGTTTCTCACATGAATCAGCCACCAGCGCTGTATCATCACCGAACAACAACTGACTCACTTACCAAGCTCTTTCATCCACAACAGACTGCATACTTGTATATATATATATATATATATATATATATATATATATATATATATATATATATATATATATATATATGAAGGAGAAATCGACTTCATTAGGAGTCCAAACAATTAAATTCAACGTGTAATGTACTATACATGTAGCACAACATGGTTTGTGGATACAATCCACCTCATCAGGTGCCAGTACTTAGTAAGGTTGTTTAAATCCGAACATCACACTTGGTTCCCGCCGTCCAACAAAGATCATCTAGGCCAAGCACTGTCTGCTATATCTGGTCGTAACCCTTGTAAGTGAGAGTGATAATATGTTAGAGGTTTGGGGGGGTCTGGAGGCGGGGGTTTACCTGGATAGCTGGGTGTGTCTTGAACAACTTTTTTTTTTTTTCATGTTTTCGCGTTTTATCAGTTCTTTCATATTGATTTGGTTAATGGTAGGATGGTCTTTAAAATTGCATGGGGAAAAATTACGATTCTTAGTATTAGTAACTAAGATAGATTCAATGACGTTACGTGTGGCATAATCAACAGAGGTATATGAAGTAAGGGGATTTTCAAGATCTATGGCCAGGGTGATCATTTTCATGCATTGTTTAGCGATCGCATTTTTGTGGTCATGCCTGCGTACGGAATGTCGGTGCCAATAACACTTCTCCGTTACACTTTGACCTGTCTGGCGTACATAGATATCTTTACATGCCTTGCTTTTGACGCCGTAAACACTGCCAATTGTTTCATGATTTGGCCTATCATTTACTTCAGTCTTGCTGATGGTGTTATTGTACTGGAAAGCAACATTACAAGAACAGGTTTTTAGAACATGTCTTAAGTTGATAATAGTAGGCCAAAGAAGTGTCCACTGTCTACGTTATCAGTGTGATTTAAAAACTTGAATGGATGTTAACAGGGCTCCCCTTACTATTCTTCCTCCCATAGTGGACAATGTTAATGTCTGTTGCCTTTCCCTGTAACTAAGATTACTTAATCCTGAATCGGTGTGTGTGTGTGTGTGTGTGTGTGTGTGTGTGTGTGTCAATGGTAGTGGTAGAGAACTTACACAACAACTGTTCAGGATACATTTAGTGACTCATTTGGGAATATAACACGTACGATGTAAGATCAGTATTGTCCAGAAAAGAAACTGAATGTGCTTCGTATATGCTCTCTATTTTGCAAGAATTATTGTGTTCTTCTAAGCGATAATATTGTTGGTAATGGTCGTACTAGAAACACAAGCAGACCAAGCCCTCACAGACAGTTAGAATTTACTGTAATTGTTTCTAGTGTGTCGACGATGAACGATGTGGGATGTCACCACCCATATCTACTCAGCAACGCGTCCTTCCCTTCTTGGATATGTTAACCGCAATGTCACCTGTGCAGGTATGTGCCACAGTTGACGAGACATCGAGGACCATTCAGGTCGGCCAAACTACCGCGGAAGATGACGGCAACCTAACCTACACATGTGATGTAAATGAGTATAGCCTACCAGCCACAGCAATCCTGGAGACACCCATTCCAACCGAAAAATACCAAAACAAGGTACGTACCTCCATGTCCAAAATTACCTTTTGGTTCATTATTGGTCTGTTACTCTGATGAAGAAGAGGTTCACAAGTGATATTCAAATACAAATGTTAGTATACTAAACGTTTTAGTACATATCACTGGAAATGTGTATCCAGCACAGTGCCATGAATGCACCAATAACTAGGGCATATATATATATATATATATATATATATATATATATATATATATATATATATATATTCAATGGAAGTAAGGGGAGTGGGGGAGGAATGGGATGTATTTAGGGAATTAGTGATGGATTGCGCAAAAGATGCTTGTGGCATGAGAAGCGTGTGAGGTGGGTTGATTAGAAAGGGTAGTGAGTGGTGGGATGAAGAAGTAAGATTATTAGTGAAAGAGAAGAGAGAGGCATTTGGACGATTTTTGCAGGGAAAAATGCAATTGAGTGGGAGATGTATAAAAGAAAGAGACAGGAGGTCAAGAGAAAGGTGCAAGAGGTGAAAAAGAGGGCAAATGAGAGTTGGGGTGAGAGAGTATCATTAAATTTTAGGGAGAATAAAAAGATGTTTTGGAAGGAGGTAAATAAAGTGCGTAAGACAAGGGAGCAAATGGGAACTTCAGTGAAGGGCGCTAATGGTGAGGTGATAACAAGTAGTGGTGATGTGAAAAGGAGATGGAGTGAGTATTTTGAAGGTTTGTTGAAAGTGTTTGATGATAGAGTGGCAGATATAGGGTGTCTTGGTCGAGGTGGTGTGCAAAGTGAGAGGGTTGGGGAAAATGATTTGGTAAACAGAGAAGAGGTAGTAAAAGCTTTGCGGAAGATGAAAGCCGGCAAGGCAGCAGGTTTGGATGGTATTGCAGTGAATTTATTAAAAAAGGGGGGTGACTGTATTGTTGACTGGTTGGTAAGGTTATTTAATGTATGTATGTATGTTTGAGGACAATGTGTGGTGTGAGGTGGCTTGATCGAGTAAGTAATTTAAGGGTAAGAGAGATGTGTGGAAATAAAAAGAGCGTGGCTGAGAGAGCAGAAGAGGGTGTTTTGAAATGGTTTGGGCACATGGAGAGAATGAGTGGAAGTCGAGAACATTATCTCGGAAAGCAAAAATGGGTATGTTTGAAGGAATAGTGGTTCCAACAATGTTGTATGGTTGCGAGGCGTGGGCTATGGATAGAGTTGTGCGCAGGAGGATGGATGTGCTGGAAATGAGATGTTTGAGGACAATGTGTGGTGTGAGGTGGTTTGATCGAGTAAGTAACGTAAGGGTAAGAGAGATGTGTGGAAATAAAAAGAGCGTGGTTGAGAGAGCAGAAGAGGGTGTTTTGAAATGGTTTGGGCACATGGAGAGAATGAGTGAGGAAAGATTGACCAAGAGGATATATGTGTCGGAGGTGGAGGGAACGAGGAGAAGAGGGAGACCTCATGGAGAGGTGCCTGAGGATTGGCGGAATGCTTGCATAGTGCCATTGTACAAAGGCAAAGGGGATAAGAGTGAGTGCTCAAATTACAGAGGTATAAGTTTGTTGAGTATTCCTGGTAAATTATATGGGAGGTTATTGATTGAGAGGGTGAATGCATGTACAGAGCATCAGATTGGGGAAGAGCAGTGTGGTTTCAGAAGTGGTAGAGGATGTGTGGATCAGGTGTTTGCTTTGAAGAATGTATGTGAGAAATACTTAGAAAAGCAAATGGATTTGTATGTAGCATTTATGGATCTGGAGAAGGCATATGATAGAGTTGATAGAGATGCTCTGTGGAAGGTATTATGAATATATGGTGTGGGTGGCAAGTTGTTAGAAGCAGTGAAAAGTTTTTATCGAGGATGTAAGGCATGTGTACGTGTAGGAAGAGAGGAAAGTGATTGGTTCTCAGTGAATGTAGGTTTGCGGCAGGGGTGTGTGATGTCTCCATGGTTGTTTAATTTGTTTATGGATCGGGTTGTTAGGGAGGTGAATGCAAGAGTTTTGGAAAGAGGGGCAAGTATGAAGTCTGTTGTGGATGAGAGAGCTTGGGAAGTGAGTCAGTTGTTGTTCGCTGATGATACAGCGCTGGTGGCTGATTCATGTGAGAAACTGCAGAAGCTGGTGACTGAGTTTGGTAAAGTGTGTGAAAGAAGAAAGTTAAGAGTAAATGTGAATAAGAGCAAGGTTATTAGGTACAGTAAGGTTGAGGGTCAAGTCAATTGGGAGGTAGGTTTGAATGGAGAAAAACTGGAGGAAGTAAAGTGTTTTAGATATCTGGGAGTGGATCTGGCAGCGGATGGAACCATGGAAGCGGAAGTGAATCATAGGGTGGGGGAGGGGGCGAAAATCCTGGGAGCCTTGAAGAATGTGTGGAAGTCGAGAACATTATCTCGGAAAGCAAAAATGGGTATGTTTGAAGGAATAGTGGTTCCAACAATGTTGTATGGTTGCGAGGCGTGGGCTATGGATAGAGTTGTGCGCAGGAGGATGGATGTGCTGGAAATGAGATGTTTGAGGACAATGTGTGGTGTGAGGTGGCTTGATCGAGTAAGTAATTTAAGGGTAAGAGAGATGTGTGGAAATAAAAAGAGCGTGGCTGAGAGAGCAGAAGAGGGTGTTTTGAAATGGTTTGGGCACATGGAGAGAATGAGTGAGGAAAGATTGAACAAGAGGATATATGTGTCGGAGGTGGAGGGAACGAGGAGAAGTGGGAGACCAAATTGGAGGTGGAAAGATGGAGTGAAAAAGATTTTGAGTGATCGGGGCCTGAACATGCAGGAGGGTGAAAGGCGGGCAAGGAATAGAGTGAATTGGATCGATGTGGTATACCGGGGTTGACGTGCTGTTAGTGGATTGAATCAGGGCATGTGAAGCGTCTTGGGTAAACCATGGAAAGCTGTGTGGGGCCTGGATGTTGAAAGGGAGCTGTGGTTTCGGGCATTATTGCATGACAGCTAGAGACTGAGTGTGAACGACTGAGGCCTTTGTTGTCTTTTCCTAGCGCTACCCCGCACACATGAGGGGGGAGGGGGATGGTATTCCATGTGTGGCGAGGTGGCGATGGGAATGAATAAAGGGAGACAGTGTGAATTGTGTGCATGGATATATATGTATGTGTCTGTGTGTATATATATATGTGTACATTGAGATGTATAGGTATGTATATTTGCGTGTGTGGACGTGTGTGTATATACATGTGTATGGGAGTGGGTTGGGCCAATTCTTTCGTCTGTTTCCTTGCGCTACCTCGCAAACGCGGGAGACAGCGACAAAGCGAAATAAAAAAAAATAATAATAAATATATTCATATTCATTTTTTATACTTTGCCGCTGTCTCGCACGTTAGCGAGGTAGCGCAAGGAAACAGACGAAAGAATGGCCCAACCCACCCACATACACATGTTTATACATACTTGTCTACACACGCACATATTCATACCTATACATTTCAACGTATACATATATACACACATACAGACATATACATATATTCATATGTACATAATTCATACTGTCTGCCCTTATTCATTCTCGTTGCCACCCCGCCACACATGAAATGACAACACCCTCCCCCCGCATGTGTGCGAGGTAGCGCTAGGAAATGACAACAAAGGCCACATTCGTTCACACTCATTCTCTAGCTGTCATGTATAATGCACCGAAACCACAGCTCCCTTTCCATATCCAGGCACCACAAAACTTTCCATGGTTTACCCCAGACGCTTCACATGCCCTGGTTCAATCCATTGACATCACGTCGACCCCGGTATACCACATCGTTCCAATTCAATCTATTTCTTTTACGCCTTTCACCCTCCTGCATGTTCAGGCCCCGATCACTCAGAATCTTTTTCACTTCATCTTTCCACCTCCAGTTTGGTCTCTCACTTCTCCTCGTTCCCTTCACCTCTGACACATATGTCCTCTGTCAATCTTTCCTCACTCATTCTGCTCTCTCAACCACACACTTTTTATTACCGCACATCTCTCTTACCCTTTCATTACTTATTTGATCAAACCACCTCACACCTCTTATTGTCCTCATTTCTAGCACGTCCACCCTCCTCCGCACAACTCTATCTATAGCCCACGCCTCACAACCATATAATATTGTTGGAATCACTATTCCTTCAAACATACCCATTTGTGCTTTTCAAGATAACGTTCTCGACTTCCACACATTTTTCAACGCTCCCAGAACTTTCGCCCCCTCCCCCACCCTATGATTCACTTCCGCTTCCATGGTTCCACGCTGCCAAATCCACTCCCAGATATCTAAAACACTTCACTCCTCCAGTTTTTCTCCATTCAAACTTACCTCGCAATTGACTAGTCCCTCAACTCTACTGTACCTAATAACCTTGCTCTTATTCACAACCCCCTCACCCGCGCGTGCGGGGGAAGGGGGTTGTCATTTCATGTGTAGCGGAGTGGCGACGAAAATGAATACGGGCAGCAAGTATGAAATATGTACATGTGTACATATGTATATGTCTGTGTGTGTATATATATATGTGTACATTGAGATGCATAGGTATGTATATGTGCGTGTGTGGACGTGTATGTATATACATGTGTATGTGGGTGTGTTGGGCCATTTTTTCGTCTTTCCTTGCGCTACCTCGCTAACGCGGGAGACAGCCACAAAGTGTAATAAATACAAAAAAAAAAAATATATATATATATATATATATATATATATATATATATATATATATATATATATATATATATATATATATATATATATTTATCCATTATTTATTTATTTTGCTTTGTCGCTGTCTCCCGCGTTAGCGAGGTAGCGCAAGGAAACAGAAGAAAGAATAGCCCAACCCACCCACATACACATGTATATACATACACGTCCACACACGCAAATATACATACCTATACATCTCAATGTACACATATATATACACACACAGACATATACATATATACACATGTACATAATTCATACTGTCTGCCTTTATTTATTCCCATCGCCACCTCGCCACACATGAAATAACAACCCCCTCCCCCCCTCATGTGTACGAGGTAGCGCTAGGAAAAGACAACAAAGGCCCCATTCGTTCACACTCAGTCTCTAGCTGTCATGTAATAATGCACCGAAACCACAGCTTCCTTTCCACATTCAGGCCCCACAGAACTTTCCATGGTTTACCCCAGATGCTTCACATGCCCTGGTTCAATCCATTGACAGCACGTCGACCCCGGTATACCACATCGTTCCAATTCACTCTATTCCTTGCACACCTTTCACCCTCCTGCATGTTCAGGCCCCGATCACTCAAAATCCTTTTCACTCCATCTTTCCACCTCCAATTTGGTCTCCCACCTCTCCTCGTTCCCTCCACCTCTGACACATAAATCCTCTTGGTCAATCTTTCCTCACTCATTCTCTCCATGTGACCAAACCATTTCAAAACACCCTCCTCTGCTCTCTCAACCACACTCTTTCTATTTCCACACATCTCTCTTACACACATCTCTCTTACCCTTACATTACTTACTCGATCAAACTACCTCACACCACATATTGTCCTCAAACATCTCATTTCCAGCACATCCACCCTCCTGCGCACAACTCTGTCCATAGCCCACACCTCGCAACTATACAATATTGTTGGAACCACTATTCCTTCAAACATACCCATTTTTTCCTTCCGAAATAATGTTCTCGACTTCCAAACATTCTTCAAGGCTCCCGGAATTTTCGCCCCCTCCCCCACCCTATGATTCACTTCAGCTTCCATGGTTCCATCCGCTGCCAAATCCACTCCCAGATATCTAAAACACTTTCCTTCCTCCAGTTTTTCTCCATTCAAACTTACCTCCCAATTGACTTCACCCTTAACCCTACTGTACCTAATAACCTGCTCTTATTCACATTTAGTCTTAACTTTCTTCTCTCTCACACTTTACCAAACTCAGTCACCAGCTTCTGCAGTTTGTCATATGAATCAGCCACCAGCGTTATGTCATAAGGGAATGGAAGTGTTTGAGTCAGACATTCAAAACACTTTGACACTTTGCCAGTATTGCCACTTCAGTATAATATAGTGTCCTTATATTGCATTAGTGTCCACTTTCGCAAGTTCTTCGGTCCCCCAAGGATGGTTGCAGGAACCTCCTCTGCTTCTCACAGAAAGAGACAAGAAGTATTTGCTGGATGTATTTCGCTGCTGAAATCTAAACTAATCAGGCCTTTTGATTTTCAAGGTGTCATTTGCTGACGTCATCCCGCCCAAAACATCCATAGAAATGTACTGTCGTTTTAACGCGACCAGTCCTGGAGGTCAGGAGAAAAGTTACCTTCGTCCTAACACGACCAGTCCTGGAGGTCAAGAGGAAAGTCACCCTCGTCCTAACACGACCAGTCCTGGAGGTCAAGAGGAAAGTTACCTTCGTCCTAACACGACCAGTCCTGGAGGTCAGGAGAAAAGTTACCTTCGTCCTAACACGACCAGTCCTGGAGGTCAGGAGGAAAGTTACCTTCGTCCTAACACGACCAGTCCTGGAGGTCAGGAGAAAGTTACCTTCGTCCTAACACGACCAGTCCTGGAGGTCAAGAGGAAAGTTACCTTCGTCCTAACACGACCAGTCCTGGAGGTCAGGAGAAAAGTTACCTTCGTCCTAACACGACCAGTCCTGGAGGTCAGGAGGAAAGTTACCTTCGTCCTAACACGACCAGTCCTGGAGGTCAGGAGAAGAGTTACCTTCGTCCTAACACGACCAGTCCTGGAGGTCAGGAGGAAAGTTACCTTCGTCCTAACACGACCAGTCCTGGAGGTCAGGAGGAAAGTTACCTTCGTCCTAACACGACCAGTCCTGGAGGTCAGGAGGAAAGTTACCTTCGTCCTAACACGACCAGTCCTGGAGATCAGGAGGAGATGTATTGTTATCCCATTACGTCAAACCCTCGAGGTCATGTCTATGTGTTTAACTACAATTTTACTCATAATCAGAACAAACGGGCTGGAGCACATTTCGACATAGCCAACTTGGAAAGAACTTTTCGTGAACTACATTACCGAGTATTCATCTATGAAGATCTATCGAAGAATGCAACATTAAGCAAACTGGACTTCATTTCGAAGGACGAGACACTGTCTACAGTTGATTCATTCATTGCTTTCTTCCTTAGCCATGGAAAAGGTTGTTACACATTTCTATCTGCCGATCATAAGGACTTACATCTTAATGAGATCAGGCGTAAGTTCGCTAACAGTATGTGCCCGCAACTGAGAGGGAAACCCAAGATTTTCATGGTTAACTTCTGCCGTGGGGAAATCCGTGAAAAGTTTTCTTTTGACGGTGGGGAAAATTTTAAGGAATCTCCTTGTGACAGTGGGATCATATTCTATGATATGATAACTTTCTATGCCTCCAAAGAGGGGGTCAAAGCACCAAGGTCACGATCATATGGGACTGTCTTCATCAAATGTTTGTGTCATATACTACAAAATATAAAGGGCTCTGTATACCTAAGAAAGATCTACTTGGACCTTTGTCAAGCAATGTCGAGAGAGGGAGCTTCTACACCAATGTTGGAGAACCACTCCTTCAAATACTTTTCCTTCAAAAGGTAACATTGGGATATAACCATCTACTGTGTTATCCACAAGTCGACGAGTCATGTATGCTGTAACGCGCCAAGTGAACAAACCATCTCTATTTCTATACAATCGCTTCCAGACGTTTTCAGGTAGCGAAATATTTGTAGTTTAGCATTCAGTAAACGTTCACAGAGATGCCAGGCGAGCGTCAGTAAAATACACAGCTATAAACAGTTGTTCAAGACACATCCAGCTACCCAGGTCAACACCGGCCACGTGACCCCACCATAATACACTCTCTCTCTTACAACGGTTTGCGGCCAGACAAAGCAGACAGTGCTTGGTCTATATAGATTGGTGCTGGACGGCGGGAACCAGGTGTCATGCCGGGATTTGAATAACTTTGTACAGTACTGGCACCTATTGATGAGGTGGATTGTCTCCACGAAACATGTCCCACATGTATAGAAAATTTACGTTAAATGTAATTTTATGAACTACTGAAGTGGTTTAAAAAGAAAGATATACATAAGTGTACGTATGTAAGTAGGAGAGATGGCCAGAGAGCGTTATTGGATTACGTGTTAATTGATAGGCGCGCGAAAGAGAGACTTTTGGATGTTAATGTGCTGAGAGGTGCAACTGGAGGGATGTCTGATCATTATCTTGTGGAGGCGAATGCGAAGAATTGAAGAGGTTTTCAGAAAAGAAGAGAGAATATTAAGGTGAAGAGAGTGGTGAGAGTAAGTGAGCTTGGGAGACTTGTGTGAGGAAGTACCAGGAGAGACTGAGTACAGAATGGGAAAAGGTGAGAACAAAGGAGGTAAAGGGAGTGGGGGAGGAATGGGATGTATTTAGGGAAGCAGTGATGGCTTGCGCAAAAGATGCTTGTGGCATGAAAAGTGTGGGAGGTGGTCAGATTAGAAAGGGTAATGAGTGGTGGGATGAAGAAGTAAGATTATTAGTGAAAGAGAAGAGAGAGGCATTTGGAAGATTTTTGCAAGGAAATAATGCAAATGAGTGGAAGATGTATAAAAGAAAGAGGCAGTAGGTCAAGAAAAAGGTGCAAGAGGTGAAAAAGAGGGCAAATAAGAGTTGGGGTGAGAGAGTATCATTAAATTTTAGGGAGAATAAAAAGATGTTTTGGAAGGAGGTAAATAAAGTGCGTAAGACAAGGGAACAAATGGGAACTTCAGTGTAGGGGGCTAATGGGGAGGTGATAACAAGTAGTGGTGATGTGAGGAGATGAAGTAAGTATTTTGAAGGTTTGTTGAATGTGTTTGATGATAGAGTGGCAGATATAGGGTGTTTTGGTCGAGGTGGTGTGCAAAGTGAGAGGGTTAGGGAAAATGATTTGGTAAACAGAAAAGAGGTAGTAAAAGCTTTACGGATGATGAAAGCCGGCAAGGCAGCGGGTTTGGATGGTATTGCAGTGGAATTTATTAAAAAAGGGGGTGAGTGTATTGTTGACTGGTTGGTAAGGTTATTCACGCTATGTATGACTCATGGTGAGGTGCCTGAGGATTGGCGGAATGCTTGCATAGTGCCATTGTACAAGGGCAAAGGGGACAAAGGTGAGTGCTCAAATTGCAGAGGTATAAGTTTGTTGAGTATTTCTGGGAAATCATGTGGGTGGGTATTGATTGAGAGGGTGAAGGCATGTACAGAGCATCAGATTGGGAAAGAGCAGTGTGGTTTCAGAAGTGGTAGAGGATGTGTGGATCAGGTGTTTGCTTTGAAGAATGTATGTGAGAAATACTTAGAAAAGCAAATGTATTTGTATGTAGCATTTATGGATCTGGAGAAGGCGTATGATAGAGTCGATAGAGATGCTTTGTGGAAGGTATTAAGAATATATGGTGGGGGAGGCAAGTTGTTAGAAGGAGTGAAAAGTTTTTATCGAGGATGTAAGGCATGTTTACGTGTAGGAAGAGAGGAAAGTGATTGGTTCTCAGTGAATGTCGTTTTGCGGCAGGGGTGTGTGATGTCTCCATGTTTGTTTGATTTGTTTATGGATGGGGTTGTTAGGGAGATGAATGCAAGAGTTTTGGAAAGAGGGGCAAGTATGCAGTCTGTTGTGGATGAGAGAGCTTGGGAAGTGAGTCAGTTGTTGTTCGCTGATGATACAGCGCTGGTGGCTGATTCATGTGAGAAACTGCAGAAGCTGGTGATGTAAAGTGTGTGAAAAAAGTAAGTTGAGAGTAAATATGAATAAGAGCAAGGTTATTAGGTACAGTAGGGTTGAGGGTCAAGTCAATTGTGAGGTAAGTTTGAATGGAGAAAAACTGGAGGAAGTGAAGTGTTTTAGATATCTGGGAGTGGATTTGGCAGCGGATGGAACCATGGAAGCGGAAGTGAATCATAGGGTGGGGGAGGGGGCGAAAGATCTGGGAGCCTTGAAGAATGTGTGGAAGTCGAGAACATAATCTCGAAAAGCAAAATTGGGTATGTTTGAAGGAATAGTGGTTCCAACAGTCTTATATGGTTGCGAGGCGTGGTCTATGGATAGAGTTTTGCGCAGGAGGGTGGATGTGCTGGAAATGAGATGTGTGAGGACTATATGTGGTGTGAGGTGGTTTAATCGAGTAAGTAATAATAGGGTAAGAGAGATGTGTGGAAATAAAATGAGTGTGGTTGAGAGCGCAGAAGAGGGTGTTTTGAAATGGTTCGGTCACATGGAGAGAACGAGTGAGGAAAGATTGACCAAGATGATATATGTGGCAGAAGTATAGGGAACGAGGAGAAGTGGGAGACCAAATTGGAGGTGGAAAGATTGAGTGAAAAAGATTTTGAGTGATTAGGCCCTGAACATGCAGGAGGGTGAAAGGCGTGCAAGGAATAGTGTGAATTGGAACGATGTGGTATACTGGGGTCGACGTTCAGTCAATGGATTGAACCAGGGCATGTGAAGCGTCTGGGGTAAACCATGGAAAGTTGTGTGGGGCCTGGATGTGGAAAGGGAGCTGTGGTTTCGGTGCATTATTACATGACAGCTAGAGACTGAGTGTGAACGAATGGGGCCTTTGTTGTCCTTTCCTAGCGCTACTTCGCGCACATGAGGGGAGAGGGGGTTGTTATTTCATGTGTGGCGAGGTGGCGATGGGAATGAATAAAGGCAGACAGTATGAATTATGTGCATGTGTATATATGTATATGTCTGTGTGTGTATATATATGTATAGGTATGTATGTTTGCGTGTGTGGACGTGTATGTATATGCATGTGTATGTGGGTGGGTTGGGCCATTTTTTCGTTCGTTTCCTTGCGCTACCTCGCTAACGCGGGAGACAGCGACAAAGCAAAATAAATATAGATAAATAAATAGATAAATAAATATATATATATATATATATATATATATATATATATATATATATATATATATATATATATATATATATATATATGTAAATTATTCTTTTTTCTATATCATACTTTGTCGTTGTCTCCCGCGTCTGGGAGGTAGCGCAAGGAAACAGACGAAAGAATGGCCTAATCCACCCACATATACATGTATATACATACACGTCAACACACGCACATATACATACCTATACATCTAAACGTATACATATATATACATACACAGACATATACATATATACACATGTCCATAATTCATACTTGCTGCTTTTACCCATTCCCGTCGCCACCCCGCTACACATGAAATGACAACCCCCTCCCCCCGCATACACGCGAGGTAGCGCTAGGAAAATGCAACAAAGGCCTCATTCGTTTACACTCAGTCTCTAGCTGTCATGTATAATGCACCGAAACCACAGCTCCCTTTCCACATCCAGCCCCACAAAACTTTCCATGGTTTACCCCAGACGCTTCACATGCTTCAATCCATAGACAGCAGTCGACCCCGGTATACCACATCGTTCCAATTCACTCTATTCCTTGCATGCCTTTCACCCTCCTGCATGTTCAGACCCCAATCGCTCAAAATCTTTTTCACTACATCTTTCCATCCCCAATTTGGTCTCCCACTTCTCCGCGTTCCCTCCACCTCTGACACATATATCCAGTTTGTCAATCTTTCCTCACTCATTCTCTCCATGTGACCAAACCATTTCTATATATATATATATATATATATATATATATATATATATATATATATATATATATATATATATATATATATATATATATATAATTTTATTGTGCACCCAATACTCATCTGGAGAGCGGTAGTGCAAAAGGATTGCAAAAGTCAAAATGGTCCTTGTCGTGCTCCAGTGGGCAGATGAATATGACGTATTGCTACAAAGTTGATTCAGTACATGCACTTATAGTGTTAAAGTCGTCTCAGAATTTTAGGTGTTTTGTCACTAAGGTTAAGATGCTGTGTCATATCTTGCAGGTGTTTTCATATACAGGACCTGTCTCAAATATGTCCTGTTTTTAATCTCTCTAAGACACAGTGTTTTATAGTGTGTCCATATCTGTGATCATATAAAAAGGCGTTCGCGAAATTAAGCGAAGCACGCCAAACTGTCAACATGTAAACATGCAAATTTACATATTCTATTTTGTAGATTTTCATTTCTTTAATGAATAAAAGGCTTAGAGACAAAATCGCTGTGTCTTAAAGAAAGGAGTTCTCTTACACAAGATATGGTATATCAATCACTTTTGTTGAATATCTGGAGTTCTCAGAACAGTGTCGTAATAGGACAAATGACAGTAAGTATCCCCTCTCCGTTGTAGTCTTCAGTATTTCTCCCATAAATCTTAAGAGAATTGGAGTACATTTTTAATGTTCCTTTTTTTTTCAGGTTCATTACAATTTCATGACACTGGTCAGTCGTTGCTCTCTTACACCAATTTGTTTTTCATACTGTTACTTTTTATTCTTGATTTATAAGTATTTGATGATAAGATCCAGTGGACCCAACACGACACGATGCATTCAGTGGGTTAGCTGTGGTGTTTTTTGTTGGTGAAATACATGTTACGTTTGGAAGAAATTGTATGGGTCATACAGAGCTGTATACTCCACGGAATACAGAATGTATTCCCGTGCGATACTGGTTAACCGTACAGAGTAGAGTGTATGCAGTAAATATGTTGACGCCAAATGCAGCGAAGCATTGTCTTAATAACTACTTCGACTGAAAAGAACCATGTAGACACTGTACACATTTATTCTTCGACATGCATGTTCGAAAAACATTGTTTAAGTCAATTTTTACTCTTGTCCATTCTTAATGCGTATGTGGTCATGTTTATTTGCTACGGTGAGATGAATTATACACACGAGTTCATTTATTGACTTTGTTCTGTTCTGGCCCTCGTATGTGCATGCATTTGCTTTAATTTTTTCTAAGACAATTATTTCGTTTGAAATTTAGTCTCATTTTCTCCACTGTGTACTGAGGCTCTGGTTTGCTACCTCAGATGTTCTTCTATACCAGCAACTGCCCACATTTTTGCCCCATGCAATATTTTCACCATAGATCATCATCTTAGCCTCCTTTTTCAAGAATGTCTGACTCAAAAGGTGTTTTCCAAATGAGATGTAGATAAAAAAAAAAGGAACAGGAAAAAGTTAAAGATAACTATAACTGTATGGAATATTTTCACATAAAAAAGTGAAATACTTATCTCTATCTTTTTTTTTTATCTAATCTGCGACATTCGATGAAGTATGATGTCATATAGATTATGTACAATCTGCAGAGTTGTAGTTTGTAGCAAGATCAATATTCCAGAGCCGCTGCTCTGGTGGGGGTATCCTAGCACTATACATATGTTGTGAGATCCTGGTCCCCATATCTTTCCCCGATTGTCCAATATAGAATTGATTGCAGTCTTTGCATGGGACTTTATAAACAACACCTGTATATTTTGATGGGCTATTTTTGATAAGGGCTTTCTTGATGGTGTTGTCATATATGAATACTACCTCTACATGAAGTTTTTTGAGAATGTGAACACATTCGAGAAATTCTCATGAAAGGGAAGAACAAGGGTTCTTTGGTTACTTTTACATTCTGGCTAATGATTTTGGCTACTGTAGATACGTTTTCCTTGCTGTATTACAACACAAATTAAGTATATTTATTGGGTATCTTCGCTTCTGTCCATCATCTAAACATTCAGGATCTGAATTCCTGTATGTTCTCAGGTATATAGATATAAAGACTGATCTTTTTACATTAATATGATGATCTGTGTAATAGTAGACATAAGACAGAACATTAATATTTTTCTGTAAACTTTAGTTTTCCAGATACCTTTATCCCTGATGACCTCTACATCCACAAAGGGTAACTTATTCATTTCAACTTCCTGAGTGAATCTTATGGAGGGAGCTAACGAGTTTAAGTTATGCAGAAAGTCATACTGTCTGTAGGTATGTCTATGTTTATAAGAGTACTACGGATATGTGATCCCATAGGCCTGGTAGACATATGTGGTCATATAAGACGTATCGCTAGGCACTTATTTTACCCCAAGTGGTTTGTGAATAAAGCTTACCGGAAAGCAAGGAAGACATTTTATGCTTCCTGTAACAAAAATGTAACAAATGAGGATAAGTCTGAATGTTTAGTGTTGCCCTATTCACCCAATCTAGCTAATCTAGGACATGTTCTAAAAACAGTGCTTGTAATGTTGCTTTCCAGCACAATAACACTATCAGTAAGACCTTAATGAATAGTAGGCCAAACCATGGAACAGTTGGGAGTGTTTACAAAGTCAAATGCAAGGCATGTAATATGCTGAGAGGGACAGCTGGAGCGATGTCTGATCATTATCTTGTGAAGGCGAAAGTGAAGATTTGTAGAGGTTTTCAGAAAAGAAGAGAAAACGTTAGGGAGAAGAGAGTGGTGAGAGTAAGTGAGTTTGGAAAGTAGACTTGTGTTAGGAAGCACCAAGAGAGATTGGGTGCAGAATGGGAAAAGGTGAGAGCAAATGACGTAAGGGGAGTGAGGGAGGAATGGGATGTATTTAGGGAAGCAGTGATGGCTTGTGCAAAAGATGCATGTGGCATAAGAAAGGTGGGAAGTGGGCAGATTAAAAAGAATAGTGAATGGTGAGATGAAGAAGTAAGATTGTTAGTGAAAGAGAAGAGAGAGGTATTTGGATGATTTTTGCAGGAAAGTAGTGCAAGTGACTGGGAGATGTATAAAAGAAAGCGGCAGGAGGTCAAGAGAGAGGTGGAAGAGGTAAAAAAGAGGACAGATGAGAGTTGGGGTGAGAGAATATCATCAAATTTTAGGAAGAATAAAAAGATGTTTTGGAAGGAGGTAAATAAAGTGCGTAAGACAAAAGAACAAATTGGAATATCGATGAAGAGGGCAAATGGAGAGGTGATAACAAGTAGTGATGAAGTGAGAAGGAGATGGAGTGAATATTTTGAAGGTATGTTGAATGTGTTTGATGATAGAGTGGCAGATATAGGGTGTTTTGGTCGGGGTTGTGTGCAAAGTGAGAGGGTCAGGGAAAATAAACTTTATTACCCATTATACAAAAAGTTCATAACGTTTTTCCGTCTTCTTTTTAACGGATTAGTGGCACACGTACTGAGGAACAATGGCATTTTTCGAGGAATACTAACTGTATTGAAGTGCTATGAAAAAGACATTAAAATCCATCAAACAGACGCCACAAGTATACAGAATCTAACCTCGTGCGAGTTAAGTATGTCAAGTGTAGTTTCTAAGCCAGACATTTTAACGTGTAATGAGAGGAGAATGGAGTCCTACTCGGGCTATCCTGAAAAAGGGAAGGATCGTTCCTACCATGAGGGAGTGTTGGTGGGACCAGCCACGGCCTCAGGACTGTAGGAAGACCCTGACCAGAGCACTTGAAAGGGTGAAGATTTCGGGGTTGTGGTCGTCCCTGCGGGATCTGGGCCTCCTCGTTTTCCTCGTCGTCGGTGAACTAACATCGAAATATCATACTTGGTCTTAGGGCAGCTGACGAATCTCTGGGACAGTTGGTGGGACAGTTGGTGGGACAGTTGGTGAAGACTCAACGGCGTCTTTGGAAGGCTGTGCGGCAGCTACCAGTGTCTCCGGAGCAGCTGCTGGTGACCCTGAAACTGGTGACGCCTCCGGGGAAGATGTTGTCAGTGGCTCCGGGATGGCCGACCCTGAGGCAGCTGTGGGAGACTCTGAAGTAACTGGAGATGGCTGTGGGGCAGTGTGTCAGGGGTTCTGGCTGTGGCTGTGGGGTAGCAGACAGGGGTTTTGGTTGTGGCTCTGGGGCAGCAGACAGGGATCCTGGCTGTGGCTCTGGGGCAGCAGACAGGGATCCTGGCTGTGGCTCTGGGGCAGCAGACAAGGGGTCTATAGTAGACAAAGTGGAGGTGAGAGCGCAACAGATGGTGCGTCTTGGAGATCTTCCGGATCTTTCTGTCTCCGCGGGACTGTTAGCGTAACAATAACAAAGTCATGAGTTTATACAGGTTATACTACAGTTATACGAGAAGGTAT
>NC_092290.1:20808453-20813453 GCF_036320965.1 Panulirus ornatus | reverse complement strand
ACCAACACCAACACCATCACCATCACCATCACCGCCACCATCACCAACACACGCTGGACAGCAACTGATGGCTGGATGGTCGAGTCTAGCAAGGCCAAGTTGACGTCAGATACCGTGCTTCCGGCCGGGGAAATCCACCTTCTCTGTCAACACCAGTCCTGGTGTCGACAGTGTCTCAGATCATAGCGACTTCCAAATCTTATATCACAGTTTCTCTGACATAGCGATATTGTGTCTGGTACTCTTTACAATATATATATATATATATATATATATATATATATATATATATATATATATATATATATATATATATATATATATATATATATATATTCTCTACCGTTTCATGCTCGGCGAGCTAGCATCAAGAGCAGACATTAACATTATTTCCTTACATTCACTCTAGATGTTATGTTTAATGCAACGAGACCAGCATCCCTCATCTTCAGCCAAGCCCCAAAGACCCATTTACGGAAGAATGGGAAGGGTGAGCATCTGGGTTTTGTGTGGGATGACTGCTGCTGCGCCCAGGATTCGAACCCATTCGCTGATGGTGATTCATGGTCAGCAACGCTAACCTCTACATCTCGGGAATTTTCTATGACTCCTTCATATTGCCCTAGTTCAGCTCACTGTATACTATACAGATCCAGTTAGCTGCGCATGGAGGGGATGGCAGTGCGAAGGTGGTGGTTTGATTAGAAACTCGGTGGAGAAGAGGCGGGTGTTCGAAGAGTGTGTGTCGGGCGAGAGTCAGGCAGTGCAAGAGGCGGGAGGCAGATGTATGGAGGCCCGTGTTGGGGTCGAGAGAGGGGAGGACCGTGCAAGGGTTGGAGTAACATCATAAAGAAGTGTTGAGTGGACTATGATCGACCACGAGAATACCTAGAATGATCGAAGCTACGAGGCCTGAAATGATCGGAGCTCAGTGGTAAAAATGTACCGAAATAAATAAAAGTAACCTATGGATGTCTTTTGGGCAATAGAACAAGTCTATAGATCTTAGTTTCGAATTGATCGTCTCATTTTCTCGAAAGCTCTCAACAGTGCTAATAAGCTAACGAGAGCTGTTCAACTTTCCTACATGCCGATAGATGGCAGAGCGAGTAGCATATGCTGGTTGGTTGATTGAACCC
Source organism: Panulirus ornatus (assembly GCF_036320965.1). Lineage (NCBI taxonomy): Eukaryota > Metazoa > Arthropoda > Malacostraca > Decapoda > Palinuridae > Panulirus > Panulirus ornatus. The sequence continues at coordinate 20,812,314 of NC_092290.1, read as the reverse complement.
TCTCAACGTTTGTTTACATTTGACAGAACTGCTCCACTGACTACGCATTCACTCGTGTATCAATGCGCTGTATTATATTCCAATGACAAAATTCGTGATACTGAACAGATTATTGCTTGTGTTAAGAGAATGGCAGTTGAAGAAAGTGTGCAATATCTAGAAAACGGGATACTGTATTACATTACGCAGGTGCTGGAGAGAAATACAGACAATCTGACGAAGTGCAGTGGTGGCGGAAGGACTTCTTTCGAGGAGTTAAATCATCCTTTGAGCAGCCCAAGCTCCACCTGAGTGAGTTGACGGCAAAACCCAGCTTTCTACAAGTACTGTCCTTTTTCTGGAGAGCAGTCAAGATGTGGTGAACCTGGATCCAGAGCCATTGGCACGCAGATGATAGATGACCTCCTGGTCTCGTAAGATTGCTTTGTGGTAAGATTCATTTTCTATGATTTCATATCTAGCATTGCTTGCTACTTTTCTCTAATATATCATGAATCGATACATAAAGGAAAGTACTTTTAAGGAGAAATGTACTGAATAGAATATGGGTAATGGGCAAGAATTAGGGACAGTTTTGGTCTTTGCAAAATGTAATGATTGCTTGCTGGTCTGAAGACGTACCTGGAAACTTACCTTTCCAAGACTTAACACCATCTTCTGCGGACCATAAGGACACAGTGAACACTCGGAGCCAGACTCAGCCGTTGCCACGCAGCCACTTGATGTTATGCATAAGCGAATTAATTTCATGATTTGCGCTTTATCATTTCTTCTTTACATCATTAATGACTTCCTGATAGGAAGTATATCAATCATAGAAATATATCTATAAAAAAAAAAAGGTCAGTTTTGGCAAATGCCAAACAACTTTTTTTCGAAAAATACTAGTGTTACTTAATGAAAACTTTTGTCAAGATGATGCAGTGGGAAAGGCATGGGGAGAGTACATCCTAATGAAAGAGAAACAGGCAGCTGGTATAATGGGTGTATTAGAGATGGAGATTACATCTTAGTCGCTTTTTGTATTTGATCTTTGTTTTTGTTTTTTCTTCCAAGCACGGTATACTCTCTAGTGAATACTTTCTTAAGTTTTATTCCTTAGACATCAAACCCTTTCACTTGATTATCATGTTTGATTAGATAGACAGTATATAGTCCCTGGTGGTGGAGAGGTCGTGTCAGTAGTGGTCAACTGCCCCCTCGTGTAAAATCTTTTCCGAAGATCAACTTCTGTAAATTACAATGGATTACCCTTATGTTCCAAGCTCCACAGGGATTTGACAAGCTGGTCTGCCTGATCATTGGACATAAATGTTGTAATGACCAGGCACCCGAATAAAGATAATGAATTTATTAGTTTGAGGCAGTCTGTTAATGATGTAATCTATGCTAAATTTGTATCTGTTCAGCTGGGATTAATCGCTGCTAATGCAAAATATGAGTAATATAATCAATAGTCTCAGAGTCAGGGTGTAACAGCAGTTTATTTTCAGTTGCAACACCTTGGTAGTAGACCCCGATGATGTGGTTCGATCAACGAAACTGGAGGGAACGTTCAGTGGGAACCACCACACGCTCGTACCATCACACTCGCTCGTCTCACAACCATCATTACAGGTGGGTTTATATTATTCCGCGTAGTTGGCGATTATTCTCCAGGTCGCTGGTTTTTGGCTGGGAGGCAGTGGGTGATGGCATTCATCGGCCAGGCTTCCAAGGTTCTGTCTTGTCATCAACAGCTCATCCATCTCTTACACTCTTTGGTACTAGGATAAGAATCGAAACGGCTAGGATGACAAAGCTTCTTCAGTCCGATGCTGTTATGTGTGAAATGAGTTGTAGATTTGGAGTGTTGATCCGTGTGGTAAATACAACCCCTGTACACTTAGTAGTACTTAGATTCCCAATGAAAGGCCTATTGTTAGACAGATTGGAGTGAATTCTGAATTCGTCCTGCCGAGAACCGTGCATTGATATGCAATGAATGTTTGACTTCCGTGAAACGGGAGCTGTTGACAGACTGTCATTATTCATAATTGCAAATAGGGTAGGAATGAGGACATTTCCCCAAGGTAAACCAATCTGGTGGACAAATACATTTGATATTATGTTACCGGTTGAAAGACTGACAACAAAATTTCTGTCACTTGGGACGTTTTCCCTGAAAATAGGCAGGTTATTATGCAGGCTTACGTAGAGCATGGGGTTTTGTGGTATTCCAATTTGCCAGGTCATGTCGTAGGGTTTAACAGTGTTTAGAAATACTTCAATGATGCTTCTAAGTACGCCCAGAATATCATGATTTGAATTCATTAAGTGATCCTAGTAGCGTCTTCTCTGCTTGTGGGGACTACTTTTCGATCGTTTGACAAATAGTGAAAATTTTCTTGGCTCTATATAAGAAAATTAAAGTATTGAGTATTCTCCATTACATTATTTAGAAAATATTGATTATTCACTCCACGATAATAGACAACTAATCAGCTCAACAGGACGAAATAAATCTAAATCATTTTTGGGGGAGCACAATGTTTACAGAGCGTCATTAATTTGGAAGCGATCCCTGTGATAAAAGTTCGTATTAAGGCAACAGTTTGAGGAGGTTATCCTTATCAAGATGCTGGAAATGGGTGACCTTAGAGGGGAGAGGGCTTTCTGCCTTTCCATAATATAATTGCGGGGAATGCAAGGTCCCTTCTGTCTGAGGTAAACTGTTGTGGATGTGAATGTCTAAGTACTTCGCGACCTCCATATCTTCCACGCGAATGGGAATGTTCCAAGATGAGACAGTCTTAGAATGTCTCATCCAGGAATGTCTCTTCTCACATAGACCGCTAACTGATGACCTGTGTATTGCTGTGGGGTTGAAATTTCAGCCTGTTTATTGCTATGGCCTCGACAGTATACGATCGTAGAACACAAGATGGCTTAAGAGGTATTGGGGAGGCCAGTATGATTCCTACGACCCCTTTTCATTGTCTTGTGGGGAGTGACTGGGCTACGTCTCCCGGTGCCTGTTGTTGGTCGTGAGAGGTCAAGAGCAAGGGAAGGAGTAGCACTACTCCAGAAACAGGAGTTGTGGGAGTATGTGATAGAGTGTAAGAAAGTAAATTCTAGATTAATATGGGTAAAACTGAAAGTTGATGGAGAGAGATGGGTGATTATTGGTGCATATGCACCTGGGCATGAGAAGAAAGATCATGAGAGGCAAGTGTTTTGGGAGCAGCTGAATGAGTGTGTTAGTGGTTTTGATGCGATGGGTGATTTGAATGCAAAGGTGAGTAATGTGGCAGTTGAGGGAATAATTGGTATACATGGGGTGTTCAGTGTTGTAAATGGAAATGGTGAAGAGCTTGTAGATTTATGTGCTGAAAAAGGACTGGTGATTGGGAATACCTGGTTTAAAAAGCGAGATATACATAAGTATACGTATGTAAGTAGGAGAGATGGCGAGAGAGCGTTATTGGATTACGTGTTAATTGACAGGCGCGCGAAAGATAGACTTTTGGATGTTAATGTGCTGAGAGATGCAACTGGAGGGATGTCTGATCATTATCTTGTGGAGGCGAAGGTGAAGATTTGTATGGGTTTTCAGAAAAGAAGAGAGAATGCTTGGGTGAAGAGGGTGGTGAGAGTAAGTGAGCTTGGGAAGGAGACTTGTGTGAGGAAGTACCAGGAGAGACTGAGTATAGAATGGAAAAAGGTGAGAACAAAGGAGGTAAGGGGAGTGGGGGAGGAATGGGATGTATTTAGGGAAGCAGTGATGGCTTTCGCAAAAGATGCTTGTGGCATGAGAAACGTGGGAGGTGGGTTGATTAGAAAGGGTAGTGAGTGGTGGGATAAAGAAGTATGATTATTAGT
>NC_092290.1:20800953-20803453 GCF_036320965.1 Panulirus ornatus | reverse complement strand
ATTATCTAATGATGAAGAGAACATGATATGAGAAGGTGAGTAATATAGCAGTTGAGGGTATAATAGGTGGACTTGGAGTATCTAGTGTAGTAACCGAAATGGTGAAGAGCTTGTGGATTCGTGTGCTGAAAAAGGACTGGTGATTGAGAATACCTGGTTTGAAAAGGGAGATATACATAAGTACACGTATGTGAGTAGCAGAGATGGTCAAAGGGTGTTACTGGATTACATGTTAATTGATAGGCGTGTAAAAGAGAGACTTTTGGATGTTAATGTGCTGAGAGGTGCAACTGGAGGGATGTCTGATCATTATCTTGTGGAAGCGAAGGTGAAGATTTGTAGAGGTTTTCAAAAAAGAAGAGAGAAAGTTAGGGAGAAGAGAGCGGTGAGAGTAAGTGAGCTTGGAAAGGAGACTTGTATGGGGAAGTACTGGGAGACATTTACTGTAGAATGGCAAAAGGAGAGAGCAAATGACGTGAGGGGAGTAGGTGAAGAATGAGATGCATTTAGGGAAGCAGTGATGGCTTGCGCAAAAGTTGCATGTGGCATGAGAAAGGTGGGAGGTGAGCAGATTAGAAAGGGTAGTGAGTGGTGGGATGAGGAAGTAAAGTTGTTAATGGAAGAGAAAAAAAAGAGGCGTTTGGACGATACTTGCAGGGAACTAGTGCAAGTGACTGAGAGATGTATAAGAGAAAGCGGCATGAGGTCAAGAGAAAGGTGCAAGGGTTGAAAAAGAGGGCAAATGAGAGTTGGGGTGAGAGAGTATCAATGAACTTTAAGGAGGATTAAAAGATATTGTAGGAGGTATATAACGTGTGGAAAACAAGAGAACAAATACGAACATCGGTATAGGGAGCTAATTGGGAGGTAATAACAAGTAGTGGTGATGTGAGAAGGAAACGGAGTGAGAATTTTGAAGGTTGTTGAATATGTTTTATGATAGAGTGGCAGATATAGGGTGTTTTGGTCGAGGTGGTGTGCAAAGTGAGAGGGTCAGGGAGAATGGTTTGGTAAACAGAAAAGAGGTGGTGAAAGCCTTGCGGAAGATTAACTCTGGCAAGGCGGCGAGTTTGAATGGTATTGCAGAGAAATTTATTAAAAAAGGGGGTGACTGTGTTATTGACTGGTTGGTGAGGATATTCAATGTATGTATGGTTCATGGTGAAATGCCTGAGGATTGGCAGAATGCATGCCTAGTGCCACTGTACAAAGGCAAAGGGGACAAAGGTGAGTGTCGAAATTGTCTGATTCGGGTGAGAAACTGCAGAAGTTGATGACTGAGTTTAGTAAAGTGGTAAAGTGTGTGAAAGAAGAAAGCTGAGAATATATGTGAATAAGAGTAAGGTTATTAGGTTCAGTATGGTTGAGGGACATGTTAATTGGGATGTAAGTTTGAATAGAGAAAAACTAGAAGAAGTAAAGTGTTTTAGATTTTTTGGGAGTGGATTTAGCAGCGGATGGAACCATGAAAGTAGAACTGAGTCACAGGGTGGGGAGAGGGCGAAGGTTCTGGGAGCGTTGAAGAATGTGTGGAAGTCGAGAACGTTATCTCGGAGAGCAAAAATGGGTATGTTTGAAGGAATAGGGGTTTCAACAATTTTATATGGTTGCGAGGCATTGCCTATAGATATGGTGTGCGGAGGAGGGTGGATGTGTTGGAAATGAGATGTTTGAGGGCAATATGTATGAGGTGGTTTGATCGATTAAGTAATGAAAGAGTAAGAGAGATGTGTAGTAATAAAAAGAGTGTGGTTGAGAGAGCAGATGAGAGTGTATTGAAATGGTTTGGTCACATGGAGAGAATGTGTGAGGAAAGATTGACAAAGAGGATGTATGTGTCAGAGGTGGAGGGAACGAGGATAAGTGGGAGACCAGATTGGAGGTGGAAGAATGGAGTGAAAAGATTTTGAGTGATCGGGGCCTGAACATACAGGAGGGTGAAAGGCGTGCAAGGAATAGAGTGAATTGGAACGATGTGGTATACCGGGGTCGACGTGCTGTCAGTGTGAAGCGTCTGGGGTAAACCATGGAAAGTTTTATGTTCCTGGATGTGGAAAGGGAGCAGTGGTTTCGGTGCATTATACATGACAGCTAGAGACTTAATGATACTCTCTCACCCCAAGTCTTATTTGCCCTCTTTTTCGCCTCTTGCACCTTTCTCTTGACCTCCTGCCTCTTTCTTTTATACATCTCCCACTCATTTGCATTATTTCCCTGCAAAAATCGTCCAAATGCCTCTCTCTTCTCTTTCACAAATAGTCTTACTTCTTCATCCCACCGCTCACTACCCTTTATAATCTGCCCACCTCCTACGATTCTCATGCCACAAGCATCTTTTGCGCAAGCCATCACTGCTTCCCTAAATACATCCTATTCCTCCCCCACTCCCCTTACCTCCTTTGTTCTCACCTTTTTCCATTCTGTACTTAATGATACTCTCTCACCCCAACTCTTATTTGCCCTCTTTTTCGCCTCTTGCACCTCTCTCTTGACCTCCTGC
>NC_092290.1:20733453-20795953 GCF_036320965.1 Panulirus ornatus | reverse complement strand
AGAAGAATAACAATGATAGCAGCGTAGAACACCACGATTACCTGCGGCAAGAGAAGCTGACGTTACCTGCCATGCATCGACGTAATGTGGGGGAGTCTAAGCCTGTAGGGACGTGTGGGACTGTAGGGACGTGTGGGAGTGTGGGCCTGTAGGGACGTGTGGGACTGTAGGGACGTGTGGGAGTGTGGGCCTGTAGGGACGTGTGGGAGTGTGGATCTATAGGGACGTGTGGGAGTGTGGATCTATAGGGACGTGTGGGAGTGTGAGCCTGTAGGGACGTGTGGGAGTGTGGATCTATCCACCTTGAAAACACTGCTGAACTTGTTGTTCACTTCCTCATACATCCTTACATCATCCTGTGCAACTCGTCTCTCTGAATCCCTGATTACCTGTTCCTGAACTGACAACTGACTCCTGATGCATTATGGACAAAATTCATATTTTCTTATGATAGCTGAGATGGTCTAATTCAAGGCTATCCCATTAATGATATATATATATATATATGTATATATATATATATATATATATATATATATATATATATACGTATATATATATATATATATATATATATATATATATATATATATATATATATATATAGATATATATATATATATATATATATATATATATATATATATATATATATATATATATATATATATATATCCTTTAGTTGGTTTACGGCAGGGATGTGTGATGTCTCCATTGTTGTTTGATTTGTTTATGGATGGGGTTGTTAGGGAGGTGGATGCAAGAGTTTTGGAAGGAGGGGCATGTATGCAGTCTGTTGTGGATGAGAGAGCTTGGGAAGTGAGTCAGTTGTTGTTCGCTGATGATACAGCACTGGTAGCTGATTCGGGTGATAAACTGCAGAAGTTGGTGACTGAGTTTGGTAAAATGTGTGAAAGAAGGAAGCTGAGAGTAAATGTGAATAAGAGCAAGGTTATTAGGTACAGTAAGGTTGAGGGACAAGTCAGTTGGGAGGTAAGTTTGAATGGAGAAAAACTGGAGGAAGTGAAGTGTTTTAGATATCTGGGAGTGGATTTGGCAGCGGATGGAACCATGGAAGCGGAAGTGAATCATAGGGTGGGGGAGGGGGAGAAAGTTCTGGGAGCATTGAAGAATGTGTGGAAGTCGAGAACATTATCTTGGAAAGCAAAAATGGGTATGTTTGAAGGAATAGTGGTTCCAACAATGTTATATGGTTGCGAGGCGTGGGCGAAAGATAGAGTTGTGCGGTGGAGGATGGATGTGCTGGAAATGAGATGTTTGAGGACAATATGTGGTGTGAAGTGGTTTGATCGAGTAAGTAATTAAAGGATAAGAGAGATGTGTAGTAATAAAAAGAGTGTGGTTGAGAGAGCAGAAGAGGGTGTTTTGAAATGGTTTGGTCACATGGAGAGAATATGAATAGATATAGATAAATGATATATATATATATATATATATATATATATATATATATATATATATATATATATATATATATATATATATACATATGGGAGGGTATTGAATGAAAGGGTGAAGGCATGTACAGAGCATCAGATTGACGAAGAACAGTTTGACTTCAGAATTGGAAGGGGATGTGTGGATCAAGTTTTTGCTTTGAAATATGTGTGAGAAATACTTAGAAAAACAGATGTATTTGTATGTAGCATTTATGGGTCTGGAGAAGGCATATGATAGAGTTGATAAAGATACTTTGTGGAAGGTCTTAAGAGTATATGGTGCGGGAGGTAAGTTACTAGAAGCAGTGAAAAGTTTTACCAAAGATATAAAGCATGTGTACGAATTGGAAGAGAGGATAATGATTGGTTCCCAGTGAAGGCAGGGGCGTGTGATGTCCCCATGGTTGTTTAATTTGTTCATGGATGGGGTGGTTAAGGAGGTAAATGCAAGAGTTTTCGAGAGAGGGGCGAGTATGCGGCGTGTTGGGGATGAGAGGGCCTGGAAAGTGAGTTACTTGTTGTACGCCCATATACATACCTATACATTTCAACGTATACATACATATACATACACAAACATATACATATATACACATGTACATATTCATACATGCTGCCTTCATCCATTCCCGCCGCCACCCTGTCACACATATATATCAAAAGACGTAAGGGGAGTTCTGATGTGTTTGTGTTAACGTGTTCTGCTGACGTGTTCTGTGAAATTGTTCTGGTAAGTGTGCTCTGGTGAACGTGTTCTGCTGACGTGTTCTATCTGTGTTTTGGTAAGTGTGCTGTGCTGAACGTGTTCAGGTAGGTGTCTTCTGGTGAACGTGTTCTGTTGAAGTGTTCTTGTGTGTTCTGGTGAACGCGTTCTGCGAGTAGGTATTACGAGCGTGTTCCATGGACACATTCAGACACCAGCTCGTGGGCAAGCTTCACCCTTCTACACCACACCTGCTGTAGCAAATTATGCTCTTTTTTTTTTTCTTCCACTCCGAAAGACTGACTCATTGTATGTTAGTGGTGCGTCTCGCGAACATTTCTGGGAATCTCTGTGGTGGACAGAGACGGAGGAGTCATTGTCGAAACCTCCCCTGCAGATTTTTCGTACAGGAAAGTCCTTGATGCCTTAAAAGAAAATATTATAAGTAATGTTTTCGATACGACGTCCTCCATGAGAGGAAACTTCTCGTAAGTTTATGTATCAAACTTTGTCAAACTTCGGTTGAGAGTTAATGTTGCGTCTGAGAATGATTGTGGATCCTCTCTCTCTGTGATGAACGAGAGAAGGCGCTATGTAGTGAGGAATCATGTATATTGTAGATCATTCTCAACACACACACACACACTCACACACACACACACACACACACACACACACACACACACACACACACACACACACACACACAATAATAGTTACGTTGTGTTTGAAGTCTTGAAGTCAGTGTTGGTTACTTGAACAGTCTAAGAAACTTAGAAACAAGGAGGAATTTAGGCGAGTGATAGACCGAAGGTAGAGAAACGGTAAAAAAAAGTACAGTCATAAGGCACAAAACGGGAGACAAGATGAAGTAAGAGGTTAGGGAGATAAGAGGTTGGAGGAGATAAGAGGTTGGGGGAGGTAAGAGGTTGGAGGAGATAAGAGGTTGGGAGAGGTAAGAGGTTGGAGGAGATAAGAGGTTGGGGGAGGTAAGAGGCTGGAGGAAGTAAGAGGCTAGAGGAAGTAAAAGGTTGGAGGAAGTAAGAGGTTGCAGTAGGTAAGAGAGAGAGACAGAGAGAAAAAACGAAGGAGAGAACCTTTAGTTTTAGGCAAGACTGGGAGATGGTCCGTGCACATAGTGTAACACTGGGACGTACATGGTGGTGTTGCTCATGATCCCTCAAGCAATGTTAAGGAAGCTGCACATTGATATGATGAAAACAATGTACGATCCATCAGAATAATACATGAAGCAGAGCAACACACACTTCTGAGAGATGGTGAACTACAGATGATGGAGACATTTCAAGTTATATAGAGACAGATTAACGACGATTTGAATTCTCATGATGATAGAGAGTCGTAGAGATACAAGATCTTAAAGTAGATACAGGAGAATAACCTTGACCAACATGTTACTGAGGGGCTGATACACCATCGATACTACATCTCTCCACAGACAGTAGCATGGGAATTACGATGTCATATGGTTATGATACATCAACTGGATGATGGGATCATGTAATCCTGAGTTTGATTTTGTGGTGGACGAGGACATAAAACGAGCAGCCATGAAACAACACTCAGACATCTAAATCAAAATTTGCGGTGGAAGGTTCTGTGAAACTTACAGTGAAGGAGTTAGAACATGGGTACATTTAGCTATAGATATAGAGGGAAAGTTGAAAAAAAAGAGAAAGACTTCCGAAAGAAAAGGAATTTAGCGATATAGAGAGATGGAATCAGCCACCACAAGAGAGCAAGGATGGAGTACAGCAGACAATGTTAGAACAAGGCGGGAAATAATCCAGCCAGTTGAACAATGTTATCACGAAGATGGAATGGGACAGATTTCCCGACCAACATTCAAGTATCAAGAAAATATATCAGCTGACTGCTACATTGTCTTGACTGCTACATTGTCCTGATCCATGTACAGCTCAAGGTCCCGATGACAATCCCAGTGAATGGTTGATGGCGTCGCTGGAGAAAGATGAAGTGCCAAGGAAGTTGAAGAAGAGGGTAAGTATTACAGTCTTCATCAGGGAGGTAGACCAGGAGGAGGCAGTGAATTATGTAGCGGTTTTCGTGGCGATCATCGTCTCTCAGGTTCTGGAAAAGATAATCAGAAAGCAAATAAATTCATGTAAAGAAGGAACCACAACACTGGGAAACAAAATACTGTCAGGGAAAGAATTTTGTGTTCTGAACCTCTTGGATGCGACGGTAAACCGCGTTTCCAGCGACTCTTGACTTCCTGGAAGCATTTGACCCTAGACTCCAAATACCTATGGTAAAGAAACCGAATCTTCATGCAGGAAAAATAGATGAAAAAAAAATGGTTAGATTATTTTGGTGGGAGGGAGCAAAGGACGCATGTCTGAGGAGCCTCCTCAAAATAGGCTGAGGTCACGATTGGTATGCCACTGGGTTATGTTTTGGAACCATTGCCATTCTTGATCTACTTAAAGGATTTGCCAGATAGATTGGACTCTTACATGAAGATGTTGGTGGATGATGCCAAGGTCATGAAGAAAGTAAGGGACAGTGAGGATTGCATTACCTTACAAGGGGATCTTTACAAATATTCAAAGGTGATCTGATCCATGGCAAATGAAAGTCAGACCGAGTGAAGGTAAAGCGGTGGGTATGAGACAAAGTGTAAGGCTTTGATACGAACAGTTTGTGGCAGGATTTCAACTGCAGGAATCTGTGTGTGATAAGGACTCTGGAGCTTACATTATCTCGTACCTTTCGCCAGAGTTCAGCATCGGGAGTATAGTAACAGTCTGCTGGCAAACATGAGATCTACATTCAAGAACATGGATGAGAAAATATTCAGTGAGCTTTTCACATGGAACTCTAGGCCAAAACTAGGCTATGTGACTCAAGTTTGGTCACCACAGTTAAAGAAACATAATGAACTAATATGGAAAGTTGAGAGGAAAACAACAAACATGGCTACCAGAATCAAGAAGATGAGCTATAACAAAAAGTTGTTAGAGTCCATGACTTTGTCCACTATGAAGGAGAGAAGAGTAAAGCGTGACCTGACCACGATCTTTCATTTCTAAACCAGTTCGATGACGTCAGCAGTGAACAGTTCTTCTAAAGATGCGAGGACAGAAGAACGAGAGACCATAACACGATATCAAACAAGAAACTTGCTGCAAAAGATGTAAAGAAGTACTTTTGTCGTGTACGGCTGATGGATGCATGGAAATGTGGACAGCATACACAAGTTTAAAAAGGTGTAGCAGAGTAAAGAAAGTTCGATAGATGTGGCCCCACGAGAAATACGTGATCTACACACTCAAAGGTAAGAGTATAGCTAGAAATAATCTGGGTGACTCACAGCCACGAAAATTGCCGCTTCTACCGAGACCTCGGTGGCTGTTGGGAGTGTAGGAGGGTCTTGAACCTGGGCCATGTAGCTGGGAGACCTCTTGATCCCTCCTGATGATCCGCCTCCACCCCGCACACCCCCAGCCAGCACGCACCCCAGCCTGCAACAGAGGAAGATGAGATTACATTCCCGGGCTTACAACGGTAGGATTTGGGGCCACTTACCCCAACCTACAACAGAAGGAGAGAGGATCAAATCCCAGCCTGCAAGAGAAGGAGCTCGGGGTCACATCCCAGGCTGCAACGGAAGGACCTGGAATCACAGGAGCTGGGGTCACATACGGAGGTATCGTATTGATTCTCGTCTTACAAAAGGTATTTCAAATAGTTTTCATGACGTCCTGTCTTGTGTCGTGTGCCGTGTATCGTGTGTCCTGTGTCCTGTGGGGTGTCCTGTGTCCTATGTCCTATGTTCTGTGTTGTGTGTCGTGTGTCGTGTCGTGTCGTGTGTCCTGTGCCGTGTGTCCTGTGTTGTGTGTCGTGTGGTGTGTCGTGTGTCCTGTGTTGTGTGTCCTGTGTTGTGTGTCGTGTCGTGTGTCCTGTGTTGTGTGTCCTGTGTCGTGTGGTGTCGTGTGTCCTGTGCCGTGTGTCCTGTGTTGTGTGTCGTGTCGTGTGTCCTGTCCTGTGTCCTGTGTTGTGTGTCCTGTGTCCTGTGTCGTGTGTCGTATCGTGTGTCCTGTGTCCTGTGTCGTGTCCTGTGTCCTGTGTCGTGTCGTGTGTCCTGTATCTCGTCCATCTCGATCTCTTCTGTTTCACTGTAGCTTCGTAAACGGTCTTCACCTTGTGAAGTTAACGTTCTCCATCCTTCCACCTGATCAACACTTCTACAACTTCCTGGTGAACATGACGATTTCTTCCCCTCTACCAGACCTGCACTTCTACAACTTCCTAGTGAGCATGACGATTTCAATATACACATATTTCAGTATAAACATATTTCTATATATACACATTTCAATTTCTATCTTCTCAGCGGCTGGAATCACATTAGAATATACTTTCCAAATAACGTTTCCCAAAGCAATATCTTCGGCAGCATACCTCTGCATGGTACTACATGGTGATGCTACGGGATCATTTTCCAACCGAGTGAAGTGCCGGAGGGAATGATGAGTGAGGAGAGGTCACCTGCTCTAAGGCTTCTGTCTTCATCCATACAGGTCATAACCGCAGGACATTACTGCTGTCATGCCCTCCAACATATATCCTCGTCATGGACCATCAGGGCATCTGGTATCTGCTCTTCTCCTGGATTCTCTTCCTTTCCTCTCTTCTTCCCTTCTTCCATTCTTCCCCTCTCTTCTCCTTCTTCCCTTCTTCTATTTCATTTTCCCCTCTTCTTTTCTCTTCCTCTTTCCTTTTCTCTTCCTCCCTTCTTCTCCTCTTCCCTTCTCTTTTTCTTCCCTTTTCATCCACATCCCTTTTCCTCCCCTTACTTTTCCCATTCGTTCCTTCTCCTCTTCTTCCGTTTTGTTCCCTTCTTCTCCTCTTCCCTTATCCTCCACTTCCCTTTCCCTCTCTTCCCTTCTCCTCCAATTCCATTCTCCTCCTCTTCCCTTCTCCTCACCTTCTCTTTCCTTCTCTTTTTCTTCCTCTTCTCTTCTCTTCCACTTTGTCCTTTTCTTTCTTTGTCATGCTTTCTCTTCGACTTCTTCCTCTCTAATCCTCCCCCCCTCTTTCTCCCCTCTCTTCTTCCCTTCCAATCTGCCTTACCGTATAGTTTCCAGCCAGACAACTGGCAGTAAAGTGGGAGACAACAGAGGAACACTTCAGTAAGACACTGGCCGGGGTAGACTTTGCCAACTGTACTGAGAAGCAATACAAACTTTAGCTTGACAACCGACACAGAAGAAGACAAATACTGACAGTTGTCTACGATGTAAGGCATGTGTTCGTGTAGGAAGAGAGGAAAGCGATTGGTTCTCAGTGAATGTAGGTTTGCGGCAGGGGTGCGTGATGTCTCCATGGTTGTTTAATTTGTTTATGGATGGAGTTGTTAGGGGGGTTAATGCAAGAGTTTTGGAAGGAGGGGCAAGCATGCAGTCTATTGTGGATGAGAGAGCTTGGGAAGTAGTCAGTTGTTGTTCGCTGATGATACAGCGGTGGCGGCTGATTCGGGTGAGAAACTGCAGAAGCTGGTGACTGAGTTTGGTAAAGTGTGTGAAAGAAAAAAGCTGAGAATAAATGTGAATAAGAGCAAGATAATTAAGTACAGTAGGGTTGAGGGACAAGTCAACTGGAAGGTAAATTTGAATGCAGAAAAACTGGAGGAAGTAAAGTGTTTTAGATATCTGGGAGTGGATTTGGCAGCAGACGGAACCATGGAAGCGGAAGTGAATCATAGGGTGGGGGAGGGGGCGAAAGTTCTGAGAACGTTAGAAAATGTGTGGAAGGCGAGAACGTTATCTTGGAAAGCACAAATGGGTATGTTTGAAGGAATAGACGTTCCAACAATGTTATTTGGTTGCGAGGCGAGGGCTATAGATGGAGTTGTGCGGAGGAGGGTGGATATGCTGGAAATGAGATGTTTGAGGACAATATGTGGTGTGAGGTGGTTTGATCGAGTGAGTAATGAAAGGGTAAGAGAGATGTGTGGTAATAAAAAGAGTGTGGTTGAGAGAGCAGAAGAGAGTGTTTTGAAATGGTTTGGTCACATGGGGAGAATGAGTGAGGAAAGATTGAACAAGAGGATATATGTGTCAGAGGGGGAGGAAACGAGGAGAAGGGGGAGACCAAATTGGAGGTGGAAAGATGGAGTGAAAAAGATTTTGAGTGATCGGGGCCTGAACATGCAGGAGGGTGAAAGGCGTGCAAGGAATAGAGTGAATTGGAACGATGTGGTGTACCGGGGTCGACATGCTGTCAATGGATTGAACCAGGGCATGTGAAGCGTCTGGGGTAAACCATGGAAAGTTTTGTGGGGCCTGGATGTGGAAAGGGAGCTATGGTTTCGATGCATTATACATGACAGCTAGAGGCTGAGTGTGAACGAATGTGGCCTTTGTTGTCTTTTCCTAGCGCTACCTCGCGCACATGCGGGGGGAGGGGGTTGTCATTTCATGTGTGGCGGGGTGGCGACGGTAATGAATAAGGGCAGACTGTATGAATTATGTACATGTGTATATATGTATATGTCTGTGTGTGCGTATATATATGTATGCGTTGAGATGTATAGGTATGTATATGTCCTGTGTGTGGGCGTGTATGTATATACATATATACATGTGTACGTGGGTGGGTTGGGCCATTCTTTCGTTTGTTTCCTTGTGCTACCTCGCTAACGGGAGAGACAGCAAGCAACAAAGTATAATGAATATATATATATATATATATATATATATATATATATATATATATATATATATATATATTTTTTTTTTTTTTCTTTTAACTATTCGCCATTTCCCGCGTTAGCGAGGTAGCGTTAAGAACAGAGGACTGGGCCTTTTTTGGAATATCCTCACCTGGCCCCCTCTGTTCCTTCTTTTGGAAAATTAAAAAAAAAAAGAGAGGGGAGGATTTCCAGCCCCCCGCTCCCTCCCCTTTTAGTCGCCTTCTACGACACGCAGGGAATACGTGGGAAGTATTCTTAATCCCCTATCCCCAGGGATAATATATATATATATATATATATATATATATATATATATATATATATATATATATAGGTACAGTAGGGTTAAGGGTCAAGTCAATTGGGAGGTGAGTTTGAATGGAGAAAAACTGGAGGAAGTGAAGTGTTTTAGATATCTGGGAGTGGATCTGGCAGCGGATGGAACCATGGAAGCGGAAGTGGATCATAGGGTGGGGGAGGGGGCGAAAATTCTGGGGGCCTTGAAGAATGTGTGGAAGTTGAGAACATTATCTCGGAAAGCAAAAATGGGTATGTTTGAAGGAATAGTGGTTCCAACAATGTTGTATGGTTGCGAGGCGTGGGCTATGGATAGAGTTGTGCGCAGGAGGATGGATGTGCTGGAAATGAGATGTTTGAGGACAATGTGTGGTGTGAGGTGGTTTGATCGAGTGAGTAACGTAAGGGTAAGAGAGATGTGTGGAAATAAAAAGAGCGTGATTGAGAGAGCAGAAGAGGGTGTTTTGAAGTGGTTTGGGCACATGGAGAGGATGAGTGAGGAAAGATTGACCAAGAGGATATATGTGTCGGAGGTGGAGGGAACAAGGAGAAGAGGGAGACCAAATTGGAGGTGGAAAGATGGAGTGAAAAAGATTTTGTGTGATCGGGGCCTGAACATGCAGGAGGGTGAAAGGAGGGCAAGGAATAGAGTGAATTGGAGCGATGTGGTATACCGGGGCTGACGTGCTGTCAGTGGATTGAATCAAGGCATGTGAAGCGTCTGGGGTAAACCATGGAAAGCTGTGTAGGTATGTATATTTGCGTGTGTAGACGTATGTATATACATGTGTATGGGGGGGGGGTTGGGCCATTTCTTTCGTCTGTTTCCTTGCGCTACCTCGCAAACGCGGGAGACAGCGACAAAGTATAAAAAAAAAAAAATATATATATATATATATATATATATATATATATATATATATATATATATATATATATCCTAGCTTGAGCCTAGTATCCAATTCATCAAGCAAGCACTAGGGATGGAGGAACAGCAGGGTAGACTGTGCACCGACTGCTGCAACCTAGATTCGAACCTCGTGAATGTGTTATGGTCAGGAACGCTAACAGATACACCACGGAGGCCCATTGCCGGGAGAAGTGTCACCTCTGGCACCTAAACATGTTATGTTTCACTGTACAGTGGAATGGAGTGATCACATTAATCTATCGTCATCACACCAAGGATTTATTCTAGTTCAGTAGCAGAATTTATTTCATAGAATCGTGAAGTTTATTTTACTCTTATTTCTCATAAGAAGTAAGTATTGCCTCTCAGGGCACAGTAGGATTTATTCTCGATAATCAGTGGGATTTATTTCATCCTTATCAAATAGTGAATAAATTCTGTCTTGAGAGCTGTATTTATTCACAGAATCCTGGATGTATACGTACTTAGCTGCAGGATTTTTATTTTCATTTTTCCACTGATGGTTTTATGTTGTGGAAATACATGGATATTAATGTTCACAGGACAACTGATGTTGACCTCAATGTGTAATTGGATTTCCTGGGGCTAGAGGAAAGGTTTAGCATCATCCATCAGTAATACGGGATTTTATTACGACACAAAATACGGGAATGTGATGTGATAAATTGTATTGTTGTGACCATTATTATTACCATTATTATTATCATCATGATTAGCATTACTTTTATCGTGATTATTATTATCATGATTATTATTTTATCATTATTATTATCATTACCCTCGTTATCAACACTATTATTATTATTATTACTATTGATATTATTATTATAATTATCATTATTATTATTATCATTATCATCATTATTATTATCATCATTATTATTAGTAGTAGTATTATAATTATCATTATTATCATTATCATTATCATCATCATCATCATTATCATCATCATTATCATTCCTAATCATTTCTTTCGTGAGGGGAAGTGTGAAAGTTCGTAGTGGTTTTAAGAACAGAGGAAATGTGTGAAAAAAATTGGTGGAAGTGAGTCAACTTGGACACGAATCCTGAGTGGAGAAACACGAGGAGAGGTTAAGCAAGTGTTGCGTCGGGTGAGAGTAAATGAAACAAGGAGGAAGTCTGAGGAAGCAGCTTATACATACATTGGTGATGCAGAACCTTCACTTCACCGTGAAGAGATGTATGCAACAGTGAGGGGAGCAGATAGCGAAGTGGCAGTAGACAAGGTAGTGGCGGAAGAGAAATAGCGTAAGAATTCTGAAGGACTGTTGAATGTATAAGATTAAGTTTTCACGATGGATTGGCGTTATGATGTTTGGCACAAGGTGTTTGGCACAACCGGAGCAAGAGAGTCTTGGCAAATGTTGTTCTTAAAAGAGATGAGGTAATGAAGGCCTTGCATAAGGTGAAGTGTGACAAAGCGGCGTGAGTGGATGGGACTGCAGTTAAGTTGTTCAGTAAATGGTGTGACGGTGTTGTTGAACAGTGTAGTCAAGCTATGTGACGTATGGATGACCCATTGTGAATTCCCGGATATCAGAGGTATCATATCTGGAGAGGTGTGAGGGAGAATGGCGATTGAGAGGGTAGTGCCACGTACAGACCATCTGACTGGGAAGGAGCAATACTGCTATCCAAAGAGGTGGAAGACGCGTGGAGCAAGTGTTTACATGGAAGAATTTGTGTCAGAAATACGTGAAGAAAGAGAAGATTGTCTGGGGTTTTGGTTCTGGAGAAAGTCTATGATAGCAGTGACCAAGAGGTGCTGTGGAAGGTCCCAGGAATATACGGGATGAGTGAAAAGTTGTCAAATGAAGTCATGAGTTTCGACCTGGAGAGTGAGGTACGAGTACTTGTATGAGCAGAGGAGGATGGAGGGTTCCAGGTGAAGGCCCAGTCTGTACGTATGACCCTCCTCCATGACAATCACAACGTACTTCATTAATAAAGTTCAGCGGATTATTTACAATAAGTATCATGTTCAAGCTTAGAGATAAGCTGGGAGGAGCTGGTTCAATGAAAGCTTCGGGCTTAAGCTGTGTAGGTCTGACCAGATTACCAAAGCCTATCACTTTTCACAGTAATTTTTAAGCTCAAAATGACGTATAATAAAGTTGAATAAGTTACCTCGTTAAAGAAGTTTGTTTACAGAGGCAACAAAACAAGGTTAAACGTTCTATAAAAGCCTAGGGTAAGTAAAGGCGGAAAACTAATGTTATTACATGTCTGAACCACCATAATCTCCTCCAGCAGAATGGAAAAAAAAGACTTGGAAAACAAAGTCTGCAACGATCATGTTGATGCACAGGAACAAAAGTTATGATACTAACGCGAGAGATGAAATCCTCATTATCAGGGCTCATTAGGACTCTCTCTCTCTCTCTCTCTCTCTCTCTCTCTCTCTCTCTCTCTCTCTCTCTCTCTCTCTCTCTCTCTCTCTCTCTCTCGTTATCACGGAACAATACCACGAGCTGCTAGGCATCCTGAGAGGTAGATCAGATAACACTGAGCCTGCTGGCGCTCCCCCACGACTTAATGTAGGTGACTGTGCCCTCAGGAGAGCGCTAGGTGGGAGTGAGTTAATGAAACACTTGTGTGCGCGGCTGCTAACATCGGTTCTTCACATTCGTGGCTCGAATTCATAAAAGAAAAGGAAGTATACAACAGAGAACAATAAAGGGGTCAGAACTCTTAGCTGTGTGGATCAAAGATCAAAGTGTCTTACAAATACAGTAGGGAAATGTTTCATTAAGACTCGTTAGAGGTTGGTATGTTGATCACACCAAACGGGTGGTTGAGATCAGGTCAAGTTGGGTCATATTACAGGTCACTCAAGGGAGGTCAGCCCGAATCCCCTTCCCACCCCACCAGACAGTGACGTCAGGGATGCAGGTCATGCGGGCTCTTCTCTCGTAGGTCAAAAATAGAAGGTCACCAAATATCATGACACCATCACCAGACTCCTACAGAAATCACTCGAAAAAATAAGATGTGCTTTACATGAATGTAAGATTCCCCCACCCACAACATAATGTCTGAACTGCATTGTATGGTGAACGGTGAACACGTTGTTAGCAGTGGTCCAACAGGAACATTTTTGAACACGAAACACAAGGATCTGGGAGTACAATATACCAGACATGTACAATATAAGGGACAGAGATGGTCAAGGAGGAGGAAGCACTGTACTGTTGTTGTATGTGGAACCTTACCTCACCTCCATCATACTTCACACCACAACATCTGCTGCTGCTGTGGACCACTTGTGTGTGTCTTCACATTAACACACAATCTTGCTCACTCTACATCAACGTCGCCAGCAGATATTGTCATGAATGGATGGGCTGCAAAATAAAGGACGCACGCTGTTTGGAAGATCGAATGATCACTGTCTCCGACAATGTCAAATTCTCCCAGCAGTGTACTAACTAAAGCTGCCAAGAAAGCAAATAAGATGTTAGAATCTTATTGACAGAAACTTAAAAGCATCAATGTGGAATTGCTGCTTGACCTAATTCTATTTAGATTCCATTTCGAACATACAATGCAGTTCTGGTCATCGCACTTAGGTAAGAATGAGTCTTGAAATGGAAGCAATTCAGCAAAGTGGAAATAGATTGATTCCTTCATTACGTAATCAACCATGTAAGGACAGATTGTGAGGCGTGAATTTGGTCTCTCATAGCAAGAGGTGGCTCCAGGGCAAGTTAAACCAAAATATTATGAAATAACGAAAGAATTCAACAATGTCGATATGGGGAATTTATCTCTGCGGTCACACCAGTACTTCTAAACGAGAAGTAGACGAAAACTTAACGAGGCCAACGAGTTAATCTGCATAACAAGAAATATTTCTTGACCAACATTACTGACGTGTGGAGTAAGTTCCCAGATCATTTTCGGAACAATAATGTTGACTGGTTCAAAGTTATGCTGGATCATCGTCTGTAAATCTCCGGTATTGAATCATTCGTTTCACCCATCATCGAAACTGGAATATTATACTACTTTCTCAACCACTGATCTCGCCTTGGCCAGGCTGCGGGAGCGGACCAACACTGAGGAACCTGTGTAGCCTGCTGTCACTGAAGAAGACATTACGATATCATCCTTCCACACCAGGAGTAATGTTGACATGGTAAGTCGCAAAGCTGGAGTTCATATTTTATCTTTACTATCATCTTGACACAAATGGTCACGTTCATTCTACCCTCTGACTCTCTTATAATGATTTCCTTCAGGTATGTTAGCTCTGCTTGGTATGTTATGTACCGGAGTCCTGTTCGACGTAGATTTTTCAAAGGCAATGTATGTTTACCAGTTAGGGTTAGGGTCAGAACACAACCTCGCCTAGACTTTGGATCTGTGTATCTATGCAGTTATATGTAACTCTCTCTCTCTCTCTCTCTCTCTCTCTCTCTCTCTCTCTCTCTCTCTCTCTCTCTCTCTCTCTCTCTTTTCCATTCAGCATTCCCCGACTCCTTTCAGCACTGCCTGAGTCCATAATTCCCTCCCTGAGTCCTTACAGCACTCTCCGAGTCCTCTCAGCTCTCCCTGACTCTTATCAGCTCTCCCTGAACCCTCTCAGCTCTCCCTGAACCCTCTCAGCTCGCCCTGAGTCCTCTCAGCTCTCCCTGAGTACTCTCAGCTCTCCCTGAACCCTCTCAGCTCTCCCTGAACCCTCTCAGCTCTCCCTGAGTCCTCATAACTCTCCCTGAGTCCTTACAGCACTCTCCAAGTCCTCTCAGCTCTCCCTGACTCTTATCAGCTCTCCCTGAACCCTCTCAGCTCTCCCTGAACCCTCTCAGCTCTCCCTGAACCCTCTCAGCTCTCCCTGAACCCTCAACACTTCCCCTTCCTGGATCTTTATTCCATCCAGAGATCAGTGTAGGATCTTGCGGGCGGGAACCCTACCTCACAGGGGCTGTGTAAGAGGATTACCGGATCACCCTCCCTCGTGGAAGACCAGGAGGGTCTGTTGGGTCAAGCCCTCCCTCGTGGAAGACCAGGAGGGTCTGTTGGGTCACGCCCTCCCTCGTGGAAGACCAGGAGGGTCTGTTGGGTCACGCCCTCCCTCGTGGAAGACCAGGAGGGTCTGTTGGGTCACGCCCTCCCTCGTGGAAGACCAGGAGGGTCTGTTGGGTCACGCCCTCCCTCGTGGAAGACCAGGAGGGTCTGTTGG
The DNA here is from genome assembly GCF_036320965.1 of Panulirus ornatus. NCBI lineage: Eukaryota > Metazoa > Arthropoda > Malacostraca > Decapoda > Palinuridae > Panulirus > Panulirus ornatus. The sequence goes on along the minus strand of NC_092290.1, from coordinate 20,780,620 downwards.
GTCAAGCCCTCCCTCGTGGAAGACCAGGAGGGTCTGTTGGGTCACGCCCTCTCTCGTGGAAGACCAGGAGGGTCTGTTGGGTCACGCCCTCCCTCGTGGAAGACCAGGAGGGTCTGTTGGGTCACGCCCTCCCTCGTGGAAGACCAGGAGGGTCTGTTGGGTCAAGCCCTCCCTCGTGGAAGACCAGGAGGGTCTGTTGGGTCACGCCCTCCCTCGTGGAAGACCAGGAGGGTCTGTTGGGTCAAGCCCTCCCTCGTGGAAGACCAGGAGGGTCTGTTGGGTCAAGCCAGTGATCCCCGGGTCTGTGAAGAACTGTAATCTGTTCTTTATGTTCGGTGTCACAAGTGACGTTAGAGGGTGTTTGTTGGGTCGTAGAGACGAAGTGTGTGTGTGTGTGTGTGTGTGTGTGTGTGTGTGTGTGTGTGTGTGTAAGCTCATACATCTTGCGTATGTGCAGTATATACAACACACGAGGACCTCCAGTTCCTCTGATGCCACTGGTGGAAGACATCAGCAGTAGACTCTACAGACTTCGACCATTACACCTTCAGCTCCTCCTCCGTCATGCCACAAACCTCACCTCAGCAGGTGAGGCACTCAGCCCCATTCTCAAGACGACCACACACTTATCTTCGTGTGTCATGTCCCTTAAAACTTTAGAGTAATTCCTACCTAATATTTTCTCTGTGCTTTGCGTATGCATACTTTGATTGCTCCAGTGACCAAGGTATTAATAGTTCTAAACTCATACTTCGACAACTTGGAGGACAACCTGATGTAGATGTGGAAGTATGTGGCGTCCTGGTAACCTGATACTTCGTCAAACTCTCGAAGAATTCAAGTAATATATCGTAAGGTTATACCCCAGCCCACGACCCCCAGGATGTTATACCCCAGCCCACGACCACCAGGATGTTGTACCCCAGCCCACGACCCCCAGGATGTTGTACCCCAGCCCACGACCCCCAGGATGTTGTACCCCAGCCCACGACCCCCAGGATGTTGTACCCCAGCCCACGACCCCCAGGATGTTGTACCCCAGCCCACGACCCCCAGGATGTTATACCCCAGCCCACGACCCCCAGGATGTTGTACCCCAGCCCACGACCCCCAGGATGTTGTACCCCAGCCCACGACCCCCAGGATGTTGTACCCCAGCCCACGACCCCCAGGATGTTGTACCCCAGCCCACGACCCCCAGGATGTTATACCCCAGCCCACGACCCCCAGGATGTTGTACCCCAGCCCACGACCCCCAGGATGTTGTACCCCAGCCCACGACCCCCAGGATGTTGTACCCCAGCCCACGACCCCCAGGATGTTATACCCCAGCTCACGACCCCCAGGATGTCGTACCCCAGCTCACGACCCCCAGGATGTCGTACCCCAGCTCACGACCCCCAGGATGTCGTACCCCAGCTCACGACCCCCAGGATGTTGTACCCCAGCCCACGACCCCCAGGATGTTGTACCCCAGCTCACGACCCCCAGGATGTTGTACGACCCCTGCCACCTGACATTTCACTTCACGTCCCTGGACGAAGAGTACAGCCCTCAAATTCCTGGATTGGACAGCCCTCAGCTACTGGGGGAGGACAGCCCTCAGGTACAGGGAGGGGACAGCACTCAACATCTGGGAGAGGAAAGAATCTCTGAACAGTGTAAAAAGAAAAAATGAACTGGAAGTTCCCAAGAGGCTAGAGAGTCCTGATGTATTCAAAGCCAACTTTACTACACACAAAAATTACAATCATGTTGACAGTGCTAACAACAAGAACTGATAAGAATAGTAGAGAAAAAAATAACAATGATGAAATATAGTCTAATCGAAGTAACAATATAGGGATCCATTGGTCCCCCAAACGCAGTAAAATGAATAGTATTATATCAAAAAATATGTGATATAGAATTAAAAAGGAAAAAGCAGGATAAGCCAGCAGAAACACAAGGACCTGATCGCCCACCTGAACACACCAAAATGACCATGTTGAAGATGATGTCTTGAGACACCACAAGGAACCACCAATACCATTCATACATAACACAACAAACAGTAAAATTCATAGACTATGATGATGTGAAGCCTGTGACAAGTGTCTGACAATTGACCAGACAGAAGACAAGTATAACAGTTAAAAACACACTGAAATGACAATGATCTCCCCAGGTGACCTCAACCATCTCTTATCGCCTCAACATATTTCCCATTCCTCACCTTCAGTTCACCACCTACACCACCCAGGTAGCTCCTTCCCCCAACGCCTCTTATGTATCTTCCAGTCCTACGTCACAAGCTTAACCTCCAGGTGACCTAACGATTATTTTCAAGCATCCCAACTTCAGTATAGTACCGATGGATCATTATCTCCTGAGGAAGGCTTTGTTGAAACCAATGAATAAGAATAACCTCTTAGCTTTTGCCTCAGTATTCCTGCTATCCTTTACCTAAATGTTGCTGTAGATGATGCTGAAGGGCTTTTAGAAAGAGACTAAGATAGGTACAGGAGGTAGCGTCAGGAACAGATGAAGACATAGCCTCATTCGCTAACACTCACTCTAGCTCCCTATCCATGATCTATCCCTATCTATAATCATGCCCTACTGCCTTCCCATGGCTTCCTTTGACCACTTCACATACCGTGGTACAGTCCACTGAAAGCGCATCATCCACTGTATATCGCTCCTATTCACTCTATCCCGTGCACGCCTCACACCTTTGTGCATGCTCAGGCCTCGATCACTCAGAAACCTTTTCACTTCATGCTTCCAACTCTAGTTCGGTGTCTTTTTCTTCCTTTTCCTTTCCACTCCTGTCACATTTACCCTCTTTCTCAATCTCTCTTCACTCATCCTCTCCACATGTCCAAAACTATTTTGGAACACCCTCTTCAGCTCTGTCAGCCATAATCTTCTTGTTACCACACCTCTTTCTCACCCTCTCATCTCTTACTCGATCGATCCTCTTCACGCCAACATATCATCCTCAAACATTTCATTCCCATCAACTCATTCTCTCCCGTGCCGTCTCATCTAGAGTCTGTGCCTCGCATCCTTACAACACTGTCGGGAATACTATACCATTAAACATGCTCATCCTTACTCTCACCGACAATGACCCCTGTCGCCACATACTACTCAGTGCACTCAGGCTCTTATCCCCCACTTCACCCACCCTATGACTCACTTTACATTCCATTGTTCCATTCATTGCCATATCAACTTCCATATATCTAGGATATCCGACTTCCTCCAGGTTCTCTTTCTTTCTAATAGACTAATAATTTTGCTTTTGTTCATATTAGATTCTCAACTTTCTCCTTTAACACGCGCTCCCAAACTTTAGCTACGAACACAGTGCTATCAGCAAACAACAGATTCGGCTCACTGGTCTCCTACCCCGAGGCACCGCAGACCTGTTCTATTCCCCAAGACCCTTGCATTCACCTTGCATACCATTCCCATACCTAAACAGATTAAACATTCATGGTGACATCACATATCCCTGCCATAGATCCACCTTCACATGGAACCACCCATCATCCTCTCTTTCTACTCGCATTCGGCTTACTCTTTATAAAAACTCTTCACTGCTTCTGGCAGCTTTCTTCGCACAGTGTATCTTCGTAACACCTTCTACAGAGCATCTCTAACACCTTTATCATGCGCTTTATCCAGGGCTGTGAACGCTCTAAGTATATTTCGCAAACTTTCTTAAAAACAAACACCTGATCAACACATCTTTTACCTCTCCTGAAGCCACGTCTTTCCTTCTCAGTCTGAAGGTCTGTATATGCCACCACCCTCTCAGTTACCAACCTCCCGTACAACTTACCAAGGACACTCGGCAAACAGAGTCATCAGTGATGTGAATATTCGGTTTTAATCACTTTGCCTATAAACTATGGCTCTATACAGACATTCTGCCAGTTCTCAAGTACCTCACAATGAGCCATACATACGTTAATAATCGTAAACAACCACTCAGTGATACAGTCGCCTCCTTTCTTGAGAAATCCATTTGTGCTTTCATCCATCGCGACCGCCTTGCCACTCTTTATCTTACGTAAGACTTTCACTACCTCTTCTCTTTTCATGAAATCACTTGCCATGTCACTCAGGAACCAGTCATTCTGATACATGTCACTCAGGAACCAGTCATTCTGATACCTGTCACTCAGGAACCAGTCATTCTGATACATGTCACTCAGGAACCAGTCATTCTGATACATGTCACTCAGGAACCAGTCATTCTGATACATGTCACTCAGGAACCAGTCATTCTGATACATGTCACTCAGGAACCAGTCATTCTGATACCTGTCACTCAGGAACCAGTCATTCTGATACCTGTCACTCAGGAACCAGTCATTCTGATACATGTCACTCAGGAACCAGTCATTCTGATACATGTCACTCAGGAACCAGTCATTCTGATACCTGTCACTCAGGAACCAGTCATTCTGATACCTGTCACTCAGGAACCAGTCATTCTGATACCTGTCACTCAGGAACCAGTCATTCTGATACATGTCACTCAGGAACCAGTCATTCTGATACATGTCACTCAGGAACCATCATTCTGATACCTGTCACTCAGGAACCAGTCATTCTGATACATGTCACTCAGGAACCAGTCATTCTGATACCTGTCACTCAGGAACCAGTCCATTCTGATACATGTCACTCAGGAACCATCATTCTGATACCTGTCACTCAGGAACCAGTCATTCTGATACATGTCACTCAGGAACCAGTCATTCTGATACATGTCACTCAGGAACCAGTCATTCTGATACATGTCACTCAGGAACCAGTCATTCTGATACATGTCACTCAGGAACCAGTCATTCTGATACATGTCACTCAGGAACCAGTCATTCTGATACCTGTCACTCAGGAACCAGTCATTCTGATACCTGTCACTCAGGAACCAGTCCATTCTGATACATGTCACTCAGGAACCAGTCATTCTGATACATGTCACTCAGGAACCAGTCATTCTGATACCTGTCACTCAGGAACCAGTCATTCTGATACATGTCACTCAGGAACCAGTCATTCTGATACATGTCACTCAGGAACCAGTCATTCTGATACCTGTCACTCAGGAACCAGTCATTCTGATACATGTCACTCAGGAACCAGTCATTCTGATACCTGTCACTCAGGAACCAGTCATTCTGATACATGTCACTCAGGAACCAGTCATTCTGATACCTGTCACTCAGGAACCAGTCATTCTGATACCTGTCACTCAGGAACCAGTCATTCTGATACATGTCACTCAGGAACCAGTCATTCTGATACCTGTCACTCAGGAACCAGTCATTCTGATACATGTCACTCAGGAACCAGTCCATTCTGATACATGTCACTCAGGAACCAGTCATTCTGATACATGTCACTCAGGAACCAGTCATTCTGATACATGTCACTCAGGAACCAGTCATTCTGATACATGTCACTCAGGAACCAGTCCATTCTGATACATGTCACTCAGGAACCAGTCATTCTGATACATGTCACTCAGGAACCAGTCATTCTGATACATGTCACTCAGGAACCAGTCATTCTGATACATGTCACTCAGGAACCAGTCATTCTGATACATGTCACTCAGGAACCAGTCATTCTGATACATGTCACTCAGGAACCAGTCCATTCTGATACATGTCACTCAGGAACCAGTCATTCTGATACCTGTCACTCAGGAACCAGTCATTCTGATACATGTCACTCAGGAACCAGTCATTCTGATACCTGTCACTCAGGAACCAGTCATTCTGATACCTGTCACTCAGGAACCAGTCATTCTGATACATGTCACTCAGGAACCAGTCATTCTGATACATGTCACTCAGGAACCAGTCATTCTGATACATGTCACTCAGGAACCAGTCATTCTGATACATGTCACTCAGGAACCAGTCCATTCTGATACATGTCACTCAGGAACCAGTCATTCTGATACATGTCACTCAGGAACCAGTCATTCTGATACATGTCACTCAGGAACCATCATTCTGATACCTGTCACTCAGGAACCATCATTCTGATACCTGTCACTCAGGAACCAGTCCATTCTGATACATGTCACTCAGGAACCAGTCATTCTGATACATGTCACTCAGGAACCAGTCATTCTGATACCTGTCACTCAGGAACCAGTCATTCTGATACATGTCACTCAGGAACCATCATTCTGATACCTGTCACTCAGGAACCAGTCATTCTGATACATGTCACTCAGGAACCATCATTCTGATACCTGTCACTCAGGAACCAGTCATTCTGATACATGTCACTCAGGAACCAGTCCATTCTGATACATGTCACTCAGGAACCAGTCCATTCTGATACATGTCACTCAGGAACCAGTCATTCTGATACATGTCACTCAGGAACCAGTCATTCTGATACATGTCACTCAGGAACCAGTCATTCTGATACATGTCACTCAGGAACCAGTCATTCTGATACATGTCACTCAGGAACCAGTCATTCTGATACATGTCACTCAGGAACCAGTCATTCTGATACATGTCACTCAGGAACCAGTCATTCTGATACATGTCACTCAGGAACCAGTCATTCTGATACATGTCACTCAGGAACCAGTCCATTCTGATACATGTCACTCAGGAACCAGTCATTCTGATACATGTCACTCAGGAACCAGTCATTCTGATACATGTCACTCAGGAACCAGTCATTCTGATACCTGTCACTCAGGAACCAGTCATTCTGATACATGTCACTCAGGAACCAGTCATTCTGATACCTGTCACTCAGGAACCAGTCATTCTGATACATGTCACTCAGGAACCAGTCATTCTGATACCTGTCACTCAGGAACCAGTCATTCTGATACATGTCACTCAGGAACCAGTCATTCTGATACCTGTCACTCAGGAACCAGTCATTCTGATACATGTCACTCAGGAACCATCATTCTGATACCTGTCACTCAGGAACCAGTCATTCTGATACCTGTCACTCAGGAACCAGTCATTCTGATACATGTCACTCAGGAACCAGTCATTCTGATACCTGTCACTCAGGAACCATCATTCTGATACCTGTCACTCAGGAACCAGTCATTCTGATACCTGTCACTCAGGAACCAGTCATTCTGATACCTGTCACTCAGGAACCAGTCATTCTGATACCTGTCACTCAGGAACCATCATTCTGATACCTGTCACTCAGGAACCAGTCATTCTGATACCTGTCACTCAGGAACCAGTCATTCTGATACCTGTCACTCAGGAACCAGTCATTCTGATACCTGTCACTCAGGAACCAGTCATTCTGATACCTGTCACTCAGGAACCAGTCATTCTGATACCTGTCACTCAGGAACCAGTCATTCTGATACCTGTCACTCAGGAACCAGTCATTCTGATACCTGTCACTCAGGAACCATCATTCTGATACCTGTCACTCAGGAACCAGTCATTCTGATACCTGTCACTCAGGAACCATCATTCTGATACCTGTCACTCAGGAACCAGTCATTCTGATACCTGTCACTCAGGAACCATCATTCTGATACCTGTCACTCAGGAACCAGTCATTCTGATACATGTCACTCAGGAACCAGTCATTCTGATACCTGTCACTCAGGAACCAGTCCATTCTGATACATGTCACTCAGGAACCAGTCATTCTGATACCTGTCACTCAGGAACCAGTCATTCTGATACCTGTCACTCAGGAACCATCATTCTGATACCTGTCACTCAGGAACCAGTCATTCTGATACCTGTCACTCAGGAACCAGTCATTCTGATACATGTCACTCAGGAACCAGTCATTCTGATACATGTCACTCAGGAACCAGTCATTCTGATACCTGTCACTCAGGAACCAGTCATTCTGATACATGTCACTCAGGAACCAGTCCATTCTGATACATGTCACTCAGGAACCAGTCATTCTGATACATGTCACTCAGGAACCAGTCATTCTGATACATGTCACTCAGGAACCAGTCATTCTGATACATGTCACTCAGGAACCAGTCCATTCTGATACATGTCACTCAGGAACCAGTCATTCTGATACATGTCACTCAGGAACCAGTCATTCTGATACCTGTCACTCAGGAACCAGTCATTCTGATACCTGTCACTCAGGAACCAGTCATTCTGATACCTGTCACTCAGGAACCATCATTCTGATACCTGTCACTCAGGAACCAGTCCATTCTGATACATGTCACTCAGGAACCAGTCCATTCTGATACATGTCACTCAGGAACCAGTCATTCTGATACATGTCACTCAGGAACCAGTCCATTCTGATACATGTCACTCAGGAACCAGTCATTCTGATACCTGTCACTCAGGAACCAGTCATTCTGATACATGTCACTCAGGAACCAGTCATTCTGATACATGTCACTCAGGAACCAGTCATTCTGATACATGTCACTCAGGAACCAGTCATTCTGATACCTGTCACTCAGGAACCAGTCATTCTGATACATGTCACTCAGGAACCAGTCATTCTGATACCTGTCACTCAGGAACCAGTCATTCTGATACCTGTCACTCAGGAACCAGTCATTCTGATACCTGTCACTCAGGAACCAGTCATTCTGATACCTGTCACTCAGGAACCAGTCATTCTGATACCTGTCACTCAGGAACCAGTCCATTCTGATACATGTCACTCAGGAACCAGTCATTCTGATACATGTCACTCAGGAACCAGTCATTCTGATACATGTCACTCAGGAACCAGTCATTCTGATACCTGTCACTCAGGAACCAGTCATTCTGATACCTGTCACTCAGGAACCAGTCATTCTGATACCTGTCACTCAGGAACCAGTCATTCTGATACATGTCACTCAGGAACCAGTCATTCTGATACATGTCACTCAGGAACCATCATTCTGATACCTGTCACTCAGGAACCAGTCATTCTGATACATGTCACTCAGGAACCAGTCATTCTGATACATGTCACTCAGGAACCAGTCCATTCTGATACATGTCACTCAGGAACCAGTCATTCTGATACATGTCACTCAGGAACCAGTCATTCTGATACATGTCACTCAGGAACCAGTCATTCTGATACATGTCACTCAGGAACCAGTCATTCTGATACATGTCACTCAGGAACCAGTCATTCTGATACATGTCACTCAGGAACCAGTCATTCTGATACATGTCACTCAGGAACCAGTCATTCTGATACATGTCACTCAGGAACCAGTCATTCTGATACATGTCACTCAGGAACCAGTCCATTCTGATACATGTCACTCAGGAACCAGTCATTCTGATACATGTCACTCAGGAACCAGTCATTCTGATACATGTCACTCAGGAACCAGTCATTCTGATACATGTCACTCAGGAACCAGTCATTCTGATACATGTCACTCAGGAACCAGTCATTCTGATACATGTCACTCAGGAACCAGTCATTCTGATACATGTCACTCAGGAACCAGTCATTCTGATACATGTCACTCAGGAACCAGTCCATTCTGATACATGTCACTCAGGAACCATCATTCTGATACCTGTCACTCAGGAACCAGTCATTCTGATACATGTCACTCAGGAACCATCATTCTGATACCTGTCACTCAGGAACCAGTCATTCTGATACATGTCACTCAGGAACCAGTCATTCTGATACATGTCACTCAGGAACCAGTCATTCTGATACCTGTCACTCAGGAACCAGTCATTCTGATACCTGTCACTCAGGAACCAGTCATTCTGATACATGTCACTCAGGAACCAGTCATTCTGATACCTGTCACTCAGGAACCAGTCATTCTGATACATGTCACTCAGGAACCAGTCATTCTGATACCTGTCACTCAGGAACCATCATTCTGATACCTGTCACTCAGGAACAGTCATTCTGATACCTGTCACTCAGGAACCAGTCATTCTGATACATGTCACTCAGGAACCAGTCATTCTGATACCTGTCACTCAGGAACCAGTCATTCTGATACATGTCACTCAGGAACCAATCATTCTGATACCTGTCACTCAGGAACCAGTCATTCTGATACCTGTCACTCAGGAACCAGTCATTCTGATACCTGTCACTCAGGAACCAGTCATTCTGGTACCTGTTATTGTGGCACCTGCCAGTCTGATGCATGTCTGTCTGGTACATTACCCTTGGGATCAGCGGTAGGATGCAAGGGTACCTGATCCCGGTCTGTAAGGCCGAGAAAGGCTGTCTCTCTAGGTTCAGAGTCACAGCAGCTACATATTTCATTCAGAAGTGGCCACACGATATGAAATAACATGAACGAGAAAGAAATTGAAGGAAGATCCTGGGTGTAGGAGGAAGGGAGAGGACATGGGGAAATGGGAGAGGAAACGGGAGATGGGTGTAGGGGTGAGGGAGAGGACACAGGGGAGATGGGAGTAGGAGGAAGGGAGAGGACACAGGGGAGATGGGAGTAGGGGTGAGGGAGAGGACATGGGAGAGATGGGAGTAGGGGTGAAGGAGAGGACACGGGGGAGATGGGAGTAGGGGGAAGGAAGATGACACAGGGAGAGATGGGAGTAGGGGTGAGGGAGAGGACATGGGGGAGATGGGAGCAGGAGGAAGGGAGAGGACACGGGGGAGATGGGAGCAGGAGGAAGGGAGAGGACACGGGGGAGATGGGAGTAGGGGTGAAGGAGAGGACACGGGGGAGATGGGAGTAGGGGTGAGGGAGAGGACACGGAGTAGATGGGAGAGGACACGTTACAGGACGCGTACGTGAACACTGCTGAACTCCTCGCTTGTGGTCACTCTTGCTCAGTGTTGTCTTAGCAGTGAAGGTGTGAACATGTCTTTTTCCAGTCCACGTTTGTAAGTTTACACAGACACGGTTATGTCTTGACCAGGATGAAGGATGGATGATTCCAACGTGATGGCTGTCCCAGCCATGCAGGTGAAGTGAATCAAGCAGACAAGAAGACAGACTTGCCTACATATATGGCCCAGACAAGGAAGATTATTATTATTATTATTATGTGCTTATTTTGGATCGACGTCCACGAATTCTGATCCTCCAGAAACTATGGTCTTCTTGTGGGGGGGGGGGGGGGGGGATGGTTGGCCATCAGTATTATGGAACCAGTTCACCTCCAAAGTTACCTTAACACAAAACATCGGTGTCATGTTGGCAAACCAGCACAGTTCAAAAGAAAAAGAACTCATTTCAAGTGTCTCCAGACAGAAATTAAGAAATCCTCCGTACCATCAAGCAAAGCTCTGGAAGCATCTTTAGCTGTATCTTTATTCGTTGCTAAAGCTTAAAAGCTATTTAATATAGCTGAAGATTTGATATTGCCAGCTACTGTTGTGATGGCTGATAAAAATGCTAAATTAAGAGACAGCTAACCATCTAAACAACTGTTTCTCGAAGGGTAAATGAAATGATGACAGTTATTATTGATCAAGTTGTGAAGAAGCTGAAAACAAGCTAATGTTGTTCACCTTAACTTGACGAATCGTCTGACGTCAGGGGACAGCTTCAACTTGTCTTATCTGTGAGATACATTGATGGTGATGATGTGAGATACATTAATGGTGATGATGTGAGGTACATTGATGGTGATGATGTAAATGAAGATGTACGTTTTTGCCAAAATTAGAAAAACTCACAACTGGGGAAGCCATTTTCAGTATCATTAATCAGTTCTTCTCTGAACAACAGCTTAGATGGAGATCTTGCATTACACACGGCAGCTAGAGACTGAGTTCATGAGCGGGTATGGCCTTATGGCCTTCGTCTGTTTCCTGGCGCTACCTCGCTGACGCGGGTAGTGGCTGTGTTGTGATTGTCAAGCGTGAATGTTAACCATAGTTCAGTAGGAATGAGTTTTGCAACTATTGAGACCAAGAGTCGAACGAGTGTCGAACACATTAACGTGGGTGAAGGACATGAACGAAGCGTGTTAGTCGAGTGCGTTCGAATGACCAACCCCTGAGTTTCCAGTAGACATTGTAACCCTCCGCCATGGAGAGATGAGGCAGTTCAGTGTTAAAGGTTAGAGTGTGAGCACACTCTCCTCCGCCCTACTTCATAACCAAGCACTACTCTCATTATCCGTCACTGTATTGGTTTCATCGGCTGCACTTTTGTATATCTTCCGCAACCAATACATTGCCTGTGGGAGCCGTGCTTTCCTGAACCTGGCGCAGTGAATAGGGATGCTCTGGTACTCGACTCATTCTGTCAAGATGGAGAAGCAACTCTTGAGTTGTTGACCTCGCTCGTGGTATGGCAGGCTGGATCCGCAGAGAAATGAAAGAGGCGCCTCAACGCCAGGAGGGAGGAACGCGTGAGCCAGCTACTGCAGCGTGTGATAATGCAGTAAGAACCTGATGCATCCTAGCACTTCGACCACGAGCAGCGACCCAAGCAACAGAAGCACCACTGCGCGTCCACCACCACCACCACCACAGCAAGTCCACACTTTGGCGTCAACTGCGTCGCTACGTGAGTTTAACGCATGACGCCACAAGTTTAAGGCGTATATCACTCTTTCGAAAATATCCTTCTTATCACAGGTTGAGCAGAGGGTCTGTCTTAGGCGATGTGTGGACACGGATCCTGTGCTATGGCATCAGTGTGCCTGATGACGACGCCGATTTGGAATCCACATTCGACGTTATGGAGGAGGGAGGACCTTCAGCGTCAGCGCCACGTCATCATGCACCCAAGGGAGTTGTACTCACGAGTGCAAGAGGCGGGAGAAGTGTGTCGACGATTTCGTACGTGCGCTGAAGGTGATCGTCAACTTGTGTGACTTGTGAAAAGTGTCTCGACGATCGACTTCGTGAGTGAATAGTTGTTGGCACAAGTGACGAAGTGGCATTGGAACGCGCGCTAGAAAACGAGAAACTTAGATAGCAAAGTGGGATGATAGATGCATGTAGAGCGTCGGAAACTGCAAACCAGTGTGGTGTAGTGATGACAGGGGTCGTCAGTTAACGGACTGTCCAACTATACGAAAACGCAGAAACCAAGTAAGGCGAGACCCAGTGTGTGTTTACCATGGAGAAAAACTGTCGTGCAGATAAACGTAGGTGTCAAGCAGTTGGCAAAGCCTGCTTAAATTGCGACAAACGAGGCCATTTTACATCAGTTTGGAAAAAAAGAGAAAACACAAGGGATTTTGCTAAGTGAAGCTTCACAGGCTCCCTGAAGTAGTTGCAGAAACGAAGCTCCAGTGGCAGGCGAGCAGGATGATGGAACCGTGTACCTACTGTTAGCAGGAGTGGATGACGTCACGACCAGCTAGCAGTGAGGGGGTGGCCACGCCCCCAGCTGGAGGCGACACCATCGTCTGGACACATGATTCGTGTGGGCCGAGACGACGGTGATTGGGCTGGACACAAGAGGATCGCTAAGGATTCCCTGGTCCAGCTTGGACCCCGTTGATGGAGAGGGTCTTTGTGGTGCGGGAGGAGACACCACCCTCTCACCTGCTCACCCTCTCACCTGCTCAAGGACCTTCTCATCACACCTAGAGCTGGGCAGCAGCTGCTGGTGTACCATGACAGTAGTGTCTCTTGTGGAAGAAGTAAAGTGAACCTTGCTGGAATTCTCACAGGTAATTTTCCTCTGCAAATTCAAATGCCAGGAATGTAAATATATATATATACCACAGCGTTCCACTTCACCCTATTCCTTGCACGCCTCTCACCCTCGTGTATATCCAGACCCCGATTGCTCAAAATGATTTTCATTCCATCCTTCCACCTCCAGTTTGGTCTCCCGCTTCTCCTTCCCTTCACTCATTCTCTCCATATGCCAAAACCATTTCAACACACCCTCTTCTGCTCTTTCAACCATACGCTTTTTATTTTCACACATCTCTGTTACCTATCATTACTACTCGATCAAACCACCTCACACCACATATTGTCCTCAAACACTTAATTTCCTACACATCCACCCTCCTCCGCACAACCCTATCTATAGCCCACGCCTCGCAACCATATAACATTGTTGGAACCGCTATTCCTTCAAACATACCCATTTTTGCTTTCCAAGATAACGTTCTCGACTTCCACACATTTTCAACGCTCCCAGAACCTTCTCCCCCTCCCCCTCCCTATGATTCACTTCCGCTTCCATGGTTCCATCCGCTGCAAAATCCACTCCCAAATATCTAAAGCACTCCACTTCCTCCAGTTGTTCTCCATTCAAACTTACATCCCAATTGACTTGTCCCTCAACCCCACTGTACCTAATAACCTTGCTTTTATTCACATTTACTCTCAGCTTTCTCCTTTCTTACACTTTTCCAGAGTTACCAACTTATAGTTTCTCACTCGAATCAGCCATCAGTGCTATATCATCAGCGAACAACAACTGACTCACTTCCCAAGCTCTCTCATCCACAACAGACTGCATACTCACCCCTCTCTCTCCAAAACTCAAGCATTTATCTCTATAACCACCCCATCCATATACAAATTAAACAACCATGGGGACATCACACACCCATGCCGCAGACCGACCTTCTCTGGGAACCAATCACTTTCCTCTCTTCCTACATCCTTGGTAAAGACTTTTCATTCCTTCTAGAAGCTTACCTCCCACATCATATATTCTTAAGACCTTCCACAAAGCATCTCTATCAACCCTATCATATAACTTCTCCACGTCCATATATATATATATATATATATATATATATATATATATATATATATATATATATATATGGAAGCGGAAGTGGATCATAGGGTGGGGGAGGGGGCGAAAATTCTGGGGGCCTTGAAGAATGTGTGGAAGTCGAGAACATTATCTCGGAAAGCAAAAATGGGTATGTTTGAAGGAATAGTGGTTCCAACAATGTTGTATGGTTGCGAGGCGTGGGCTATGGATAGAGTGGTGCGCAGGAGGATGGATGTGCTGGAAATGAGATGTTTGAGGACAATGTGTGGTGTGAGGTGGTTTGATCGAGTGAGTAACGTAAGGGTAAGAGAGATGTGTGGAAATAAAAAGAGCGTGGTTGAGAGAGCAGAAGAGGGTGTTTTAAAGTGGTTTGGGCACATGGAGAGAATGAGTGAGGAAAGATTGACCAAGAGGATATATGTGTCGGAGGTGGAGGGAACGAGGAGAAGAGGGAGACCAAATTGGAGGTGGAAAGATGGAGTGAAAAAGATTTTGTGTGATCGGGGCCTGAACATGCAGGAGGGTGAAAGGAGGGCAAGGAATAGAGTGAATTGGAGCGATGTGGTATACCGGGGTTGACGTGCTGTCAGTGGATTGAATCAAGGCATGTGAAGCGTCTGGGGTAAACCATGGAAAGCTGTGTAGGTATGTATATTTGCGTGTGTGGACGTATGTATATACATGTGTATGGGGGGGGGTTGGGCCATTTCTTTCGTCTGTTTCCTTGCGCTACCTCGCAAACGCGGGAGACAGCGACAAAGTATAAAAAAAAAAAAATATATATATATATATATATATATATATATATATATATATATATATATATATATATATATGTGTGTGTGTGTATGTATATTCTTTTTTTCTTTCATACTATTCGCCATTTCCCGCATTAGCGAGGTAGCGTTAAGAACAGACGACTGGGCCATTGAGGGAATATCCTCATATGGCCCCCTCCTCTGTTCCTTCTTTGGGAAATTTCATGTGTGGCGGGGTTGCCACGGGAATGAATAAGGGCAGACAGTATGAATTATGTACATGTGTATATATGTATATGTCTGTGTGTGTATATATATGTATACGTTGAGATGAATAGGTATGTATATTTGCGTGTGTGGACGTGTATGTATATACATGTGTATATGGGAGGGGTGGGCCATTCTTTTGTCTGTTTCCTTGCGCTACCTCGCTAACGCGGGAGACAGCGACAAAGTGTAATAACTAGATAAATGAATATATATATATATATATATATATATATATATATATGTATATATATATATATATATATATATATATATATATATCACTTCTGCCTCCTCAAGTCAATCTCTCAGCCACAGTGCAGGCCTTCATCGTCGAAATCGGTCTTCTTGTTCACTAGACTTCCTGTCTTCAAGTTAAATTTCCAGCCATGGTATGGACATCTGACACACAGTGACTGATCAGGAAGGGTCTCTATGTCTCCTATATGTAAAGGTCCACCTTAGGGTTGCTTTGCGACTTGGAGATCTAAACATTTTCTGCTGGTTACCCACTGTTCGGGATACTGCAGCATCAGTGGAATCAAATCCTCCACAAGACCAATCATACAAGTCATGAAGTGTTACATTTTCAACCCGGAAGAAGTACTTGTCTTTATGGTTGTCCATTTGACATTGAAATACTGTATAGCTGAACTGGACCATGAAAAGTGCCCATCGAAGGAGATGTCAGGCAAAAGTGTTTATTTACATGTGTGTGTGTGTGTGTGAGGGGATAAGAGTGAGTGCTCAAATTACAGAGGTATAAGTTTGTTGAGTATTCCTGGTAAATTATATGGGAGGGTATTGATTGAGAGGGTGAAGGCATGTACAGAGCATCAGATTGGGGAAGAGCAGTGCGGTTTCAGAAGTGGTAGAGGATGTGTGGATCAGGTGTTTGCTTTGAAGAATGTATGTGAGAAATACTTAGAAAAGCAAATGGATGTGTATGTAGCATTTATGGATCTGGAGAAGGCATATGATAGAGTTGATAGAGATGCTCTGTGGAAGGTATTAAGAATATATGGTGTGGGAGGCAAGTTGTTAGAAGCAGTGAAAAGTTTTTATCGAGGATGTAAGGCATGTGTACGTGTAGGAAGAGAGGAAAGTGATTGGTTCTCAGTGAATGTAGGTTTGCGGCAGGGGTGTGTGATGTCTCCATGGTTGTTTAATTTGTTTATGGATGGGGTTGTAAGGGAGGTAAATGCAAGAGTCCTGGAAAGAGGGGCAAGTATGAAGTCTGTTGGGGATGAGAGAGCTTGGGAAGTGAGTCAGTTGTTGTTCGCTGATGATACAGCGCTGGTGGCTGATTCATGTGAGAAACTGCAGAAGCTGGTGACTGAGTTTGGTAAAGTGTGTGGAAGAAGAAAGTTGAGAGTAAATGTGAATAAGAGCAAGGTTATTAGGTACAGTAGGGGTGAGGGTCAAGTCAATTGGGAGGTGAGTTTGAATGGAGAAAAACTGGAGGAAGTGAAGTGTTTTAGATATCTGGGAGTGGATCTGTCAGCGGATGGAACCATGGAAGCGGAAGTGGATCATAGGGTGGGGGAGGGGGCGAAAATTTTGGGAGCCTTGAAAAATGTGTGGAAGTCGAGAACATTATCTCGGAAAGCAAAAATGGGTATGTTTGAGGGAATAGTGGTTCCAACAATGTTGTATGGTTGCGAGGCGTGGGCTATGGATAGAGATGTGCGCAGGAGGATGGATGTGCTGGAAATGAGATGTTTGAGGACAATGTGTGGTGTGAGGTGGTTTGATCGAGTAAGTAACGTAAGGGTAAGAGAGATGTGTGGAAATAAAAAGAGCGTGGTTGAGAGAGCAGAAGAGGGTGTTTTGAAATGGTTTGGGCACATGGAGAGAATGAGTGAGGAGAGATTGACCAAGAGGATATATGTGTCGGAGGTGGAGGGAACGAGGAGAAGAGGGAGACCAAATTGGATGTGGAAAGATGGAGTGAAAAAGATTTTGTGTGATCGGGGCCTGAACATGCAGGAGGGTGAAAGGAGGGCAAGGAATAGAGTGAATTGGAGTCATGTGGTATACAGGGGTTGACGTGCTGTCAGTGGATTGAAGCAAGGCATGTGAAGCGTCTGGGGTAAACCATGGAAAGCTGTGTAGGTATGTATATTTGCGTGTGTGGACGTGTGTATGTACATGTGTATGGGGGGGGGGTTGGGCCATTTCTTTCGTCTGTTTACTTGCGCTACCTCGCAAACGCGGGAGACAGCGACAAAGTATAAAAAAAAAAAAAAAAAAAAATATATATATATATATATATATATATATATATATATATATATCATACTTGACCGTCGTTTCCTGCATGAGCGAGATAGCGCGAGGAACAGACGAAGAAAGGTCGTATCCGCTCTCATCCATTCTCTAGCTGTCATAAGTAATACACCGAAATCACGACTTCCTATAGACATCCAGGCCCAACAGACCCTTCTAATGGTTTACCCTGGACACTTCACATGCCCTGGTTCGGTCCACTGCCAGCTTGTAGACCCCTGTACACCATATCTTTCCAATTTATTTTATTCCTTGCTCGTCTTCACGCTCCTGCATGTTCACGCCCCATTCCTCCAAATATTTTTCTCTCTATCCTTCAAAATCCAATCTATTCACCCGTTCTCCTTGTTCCCTCCACTTCTGGCATGAATAACCTCTTTGTCAACCTCTCCTCACTCACCCTCTCCATTTGCTCGAGCCATTGCAGCACACTCTTTTCAGCTCTCTCAACCACACTCTTCCTTTTGCCAAACATCTCTCATATCCTTTCATTATTTATTCGATCAAACCACTTCACGCCTCATCTTGTCGTCAGGTATTTCATATCTAACTCATCCATCCTCATCCGCACAGCCTTGTTTATATATTGTTTGAACTACTATTTCTTCAAGCTTACCCATTTTTGCTTTTCCAAATAACGATCTCTTTTTCCACACATTCTTCAGCTCTTCCAGAACCTTAGCCCCTTCCACCACCCTATGACTCGCTTCTGCTTCAATGGTTTTATTCGCTGCTATGTCCACTTCTAGGTATCTAAAACACATCGCTTCCAATTTTCTTTCATTCAAACTCCCACCCCAACTAACCCATCCCTCAATCCTGTTAAACTTAATTTCATTGCTTTTATTTACATTGAGTTTCAACTTTCTCTACCAAAATCTGCCATCAACTTCTGCAGTTACTCACTCGAGCCACCATTGGTGTACTATCAGCAAACAACAAGTTACTCACTTCCCAGGCCCTCGCATCCACACAGACTGCATACTCGCAACCTTTCCAAGACTCTCCAATTTACCTCCCTCGCCACTCCATCCATAAACAAATTGAACATCCATGGTAACATCACACACCCGTGCCGCAAACCAATCTTCTCTGGGAACCAATCTTTCTCCTCTCTTCCTACTCGTATACATGCCTTATATCCTTGATTAAAACTTTTCATTGCTTCTAGCAGCTTTTTTCCCACACCGTGCACACACACACACACACACACACACACACACACACACACACACACACACACACATATATATATATATATATATATATATATATATATATATATATATATATATATATTTATTATACTTTGTCGCTGTCTCCCGCGTTCGCGAGGTAGCGCAAGGAAACAGACGAAAGAAATGGCCCAACCCCCCCATACACATGTATATACATACGTCCACACACACAAATATACATACCTACACAGCTTTCCATGGTTTACCCCAGACGCTTCACATGCCTTGATTCAATCCACTGACAGCACGTCAACCCCGGTATACCACATCGCTCCAATTCACTCTATTCCTTGCCCTCCTTTCACCCTCCTGCATGTTCAGGCCCCGATCACACAAAATCTTTTTCACTCCATCTTCCCACCTCCAATTTGGTCTCCCTCTTCTCCTCGTTCCCTCCACCTCCGACACATATATCCTCTTGGTCAATCTTTCCTCACTCATTCTCTCCATGTGCCCAAACCACTTGAAAACACCCTCTTCTGCTCTCTCAACCACACTCTTTTTATTTCCACAAAAAAGAATATATATATATATATATATATATATATATATATATATATATATATATATATATATATATATATATGTATGTATGTATGTATGTATAAAACTATAAAACTATATCATACAAACCTCTAACAGCCAGGATCGAACCCGAGACCCCTGTGCAAGAGGCGGGAATGCTAACCGTTTGGCTATGGGCCAGGCCCATAGCCTAGCGGTTATGTGTCGGAGGTGGAGGGAACGAGAAGTGGGAGACCAAATTGGAGGTGGAAAGATGGAGTGAAAAAGATCTTGAGTGATCGGGGCCTGAACAAGCAGGAGGGTGGAAGGCGTGCAAGGAATAGAGTGAATTGGAACGATGTGGTATACCGGGGTCGACGTGCTGTCAATGGATTGAACCAGGGCATGTGAAGCGTTTGGGGTAAACCATGGAAAGTTCTGTGGGGCCTGGATGTGGAAAGGGAGCTGTGTTTTCGATGCATTATACATGACAGCTAGAGACTGAGTGTGAACGAATGTGGCCTTTGTTGTCTTGTCCTAGCGCTATCTCGCGCGCGTGCGGGGGAAGGGGGTTGTTATTTCATGTGTGGCGGGGTGGCGATGGGAATGAATAAGAGCAGACAATATGAATTATGTACATGTGTATATATGCATATGTCTGTGTGTGTGTATATATATATATATATATATATATATATATATATATATATATATATATATATATATATATATATGTGTATACATTGAGATGTATAGGTATGTATATTTGCGTGTGTGGACGTTTATGTATATACATGTGTATGTGGGTGGGTTGGGCCATTCTTTCGTCTGTTTCCTTGCGCTACGTCGCTAACGCGGGAGACAGCGACAAAGTAAAATAAATAGATAAAAAATATCACATCGATTCATATGATATTTCATCAGCTCATATGTTTCTCCTAGCCTGATGAATCAATCTATGTACAAACTTGTCCCATGAACTGCACGCGTGATCGGGTTTTGAGCTTCACAGTGGCACACACACTGTGTGGGTAATTAGGCAGAGGGCGTGCACGACCTGTTGCTGTATTAACGTTCACACCATGGGTAGTGGACTAGCCCTCACTACTGGGGTGGGGCCCCCAGCACTCTGGAGAAGCAATACTATTGGGGTGAGGGCCCCAGTATTGGGGGAGAGGCAACACTACAAGGATGAGGCCCCAGTATTGGGGGGAGACAACACTACTAGGGTGAGGGCCCCAGTATTGGGGGGAGACAACACTACTAGGGTGAGGGCCCAGTATTGAGGGGAGACAACACTACTAGGGTGAGGGCCCAGTATTGGGGTGAGGGCCCCAGTATTGGGGGAGAGGCAACACTACAAGGATGAGGCCCCCGTATTGGGGGGAGACAACACTACTAGGGTGAGGGCCCCAGTATTGGGGGGAGACAACACTACTAGGGTGAGGGCCCCAGTATTGGGGGAGAGGCAACACTACTAGGGTGAGGCCCCCGTATTGGGGGGAGACAACACTACTAGGGTGAGGGCCCCAGTATTGGGGGGAGACAACACTACTAGGGTGAGGGCCCAGTATTGAGGGGAGACAACACTACTAGGGTGAGGGCCCCAGTATTGAGGGGAGACAACACTACTAGGGTGAGGGCCCAGTATTGAGGGGAGACAACACTACTAGGGTGAGGGCCCAGTATTGGGGTGAGGGCCCCAGTATTGGGGGAGAGGCAACACTACAGGGATGAGGCCCCCGTATTGGGGGGAGACAACACTACTAGGGTGAGGGCCCAGTATTGGGGGGAGATAACCCCACTGGGGTGAGGGCCCCAGTACTGGGGTGAGGCAACCCCACTGGGGTGAAGTCATCCTAGGATGAAGTGAGGAGAACGCTGGCACACCTCCCCCACTGGGGAGGAATGGAGCTGGGAAATCAATGGAACCACCTCACTAACGGGAAGGGTCGGTCTGGGGAGTTAATTGGAATCACTCTATAACGGGGGTGGGGCGGAATGGGGAGAACAGTGTCACAACCTCCATTACTGGGAAGGATCGGCGTGGGGAGAAACTCCACGTCTGATGTGGGGAGAAGTGAGGAGAAACTCCACGTCTGGTGTGGAGAGGAGTGGGGAGAAGCTCCACGTCTGGTGTGGGGAGGAGTGGGGAGAAGCTCCACGTCTGGTGTGGGGAGAAGCTCCACGTCTGGTGTGGGGAGGAGTGGGGAGAAGCTCCACGTCTGGTGTGGAGAGGAGTAGGGAGAAGCTCCACATCTGGTGTGGGGAGAAGCTCCACGTCTGGTGTGGGGAGGAGTGGGGAGAAGCTCCACATCTGGTGTGGGGAGGAGTGGGGAGAAGCTCCACATCTGGTGTGGGGAGAAGCTCCACGTCTGGTGTGGGGAGAAGTGAGGAGAAACTCCACGTCTGGTGTGGGGAGAAGTGGGGAGAAACTCCACGTCTGGTTTGGGGAGGAGTGGGGAGAAGCTCCACATCTGGTGTGGGGAGAAGCTCCACATCTGGTGTGGGGAGAAGCTCCACGTCTGGTGTGGGGAGAAGTGGAGAGGGGAGGAGTGGGGAGAACAGCACTAACCTCTCAGATTACATTTGATTATATATCAAACTACCAATTGTGTATTACAAGATATACATCATATATTTCAAAAAGAACTGTGTCCAGGTTAGCATATCTGGAGTGGGGAGAGAAAGGCTTATACTCATGCATTGTTTGGACACAAACATCAGTTTAGGAGGAGAGGCATCGGTGCCTCTATAGTACGAGCCTGAACCAGGGTAACGGGAACAATGGCCAATCAAACTGCACCGTTTCGCGACCCAATTAGCAAAGGTCGAAGGTCAGAAGTGAGACACAAGAGCCAGTGAACTTCATTAATGAGGCAGTTCTCCCCGTGGAGGTGAGGAAGGAGTGCCAGCGAGGCAGTAGCACCAGTGAGGGAGAAAAAACAGTGAGGCAAGAGAGCCAGTGAGGCAGGAGTGCCTGTGAGGTAGAATGCTGGCGGCTCCTCCCTCCTACCCCATCATCAACACTGGTGTTCCTCGTGGTTCTCTCCTATCACCCAGTCTTTTTCTTCTCTCAGTCAATGATCTTGCCTCCTCTACATTTATCCTGTTCACTACTATCTCGATGACTCCCCTTCATATACTTCAACGCCCTTTCTTCGCATCTTCCTTTTAATCGTCCTTCTCTTTCTCGTACTGATCTCATGTCATCCTTCAATTCAGACTTCTGCAGCACCTGTGAAGCACCTGTGAAGCACCTGTGAAGCGTCGACATTGCAAATTTGATGGTTCTATACCGCTGTGTCTCTCTATATCTCCCTAAGAATCATTCCTGTCCCTCTCTTCAGTTCCAGTACACCACAGTTCAACCTTGTAGAAGTATAAACATGTTGGTCATAACCATATACTCGACTCTAGCCTGGAAACCCCACCTAATGAACATGACAAAGGCTGCTTCCCCAAAGCTAGAGGTGTTGTACAGGTGTTGGGATTAGATTTCCTCTTGAGTAATGGCTTCACATCTAGAGGTATAAAGCAGTGCTCACACGTCCACCCTGGCTCATCCTCCACCTCTCGACTGACCAGAAGGGAATCAAAGACCTTTTCGTCTCGTAAATTCTCCCGGCATCACCTCACTTCAGCCTTCCCCTTCCGCACGTCGCGATGCTCTCTCTCTCTCTCTCTCTCTCTCTCTCTCTCTCTCTCTCTCTCTCTCTCTCTCTCTCTCTCTCTCTCTCTCTCTCGCTCTCTCTCTCTCTCTCTCTCTCTCTCTCTCTCTCTCTCTCTCTCTCTCTCTCTCTCTCTCTCTCTCTCTCTCTCTCTCTCTTCTATAGGTATTACTTTGGCCATTGATCTCATGAGGTGTCTGCATGTTTTTCCTTCCTCCAGGATTTGGACTCGTGGCGCACGTCTGGCTGCTGCTGCTGCTTCCCACAGTTTCTGTGTACAGACCAACCACTCGAGGACTGGCCGTTATGATGCCTCCTCCTTCGTTCCTCGTGTAACAGCTAAGTTGTGGCATTCTCTTCCTCCTCTTGTCTTTCCCTCTTCACATAACCTTTCTTCCTTCAAGAGTCAGATCCCCAGACACCTGCGAGAGCCATCATTAAGTTCTGTTCTCATTGTCTTTGGAATACGTCTTTTTCCCCATGATGGCCTTTGACTGGAGCAGGTTTTGTGCGCGCTACGTGGCTCACAGTACAGAAGAAAGCGGATCATCCACTTGGCTTGCATACCAGCCCAAGCGTGTGACCCGGCAAGCTACGTCAGTGTGACCGAAGCTGTGACTCGCGACGGCAGTGATCTGTGACCAATCCACTGGTGACGCCTGCACCAATCCACTGGTGTCGCCTCCAGCCTGGGGTGCTCCTCCACCCTGGCCACTGCCCATCACGAGAGCTGGCTGAGGTTGTACTGCGTGGTGAGCCAGCCTTATTACTCCTGGCTGGTAATTGAGGCTGTGTTAGTCTGTCGATATATCATGGTTGATCTGTGTAGCTTTGATACTGATCGACAACTGGTCGTTAAGTCGTTGGGAAACCTATGATCAAATGATAATTACAGCGTCCGTAAAGAATTATGAGAATAACTATAATGCAGGAACATTGTGACAGCTTTCTTAGACGAAAGGCAGAACAAATATATAAGGTTAGGTTAGGTTAGGTTGGGTTAGGTTAGGTTAGGTTAGGTTAGGTTGGGTTAGGTTAGGTTAGGTTAGGTTAGGTTAGGTTAGGTTGGGTTAGGTTAGGTTAGGTTAGGTTAGGTTAGGTTAAGTTAGGTTAGGTTAGGTTAGGTTAGGTTAGGTTAAGTTAGGTTAGGTTAGGTTAGGTTAGGTTAAGTTAGGTCTTATCTATTTCCTGTTGTTTTTGATGATTTGAGATGAACGAAATAGCCAATGTTTTTCCTCAGTTGTAGTTGGCGTCGAGGCAGCCACATTCTAAGATTCTGATCATCTATACTGGGAATCGAACCCGGGATCGTTTGAATATGAACCAGGGTCGTGTAACGGTCTCGGCGCATTGGTTCGTATTCAAATGATCCCAGGTTCGATCCCTATCACATAGGAATGAAATAGTTTATAACGATTTCGTGCGTCAATTCATGTTATAGATTTGAATCTATGTAATGCTTCAATCTATAACAACTTCAGTTGAATTATGTACAGCTTTATCTATGCTCCTAACGTGAAGGTTTACCAGGTGGCCTTCATTCTCAACACATCGCTCATCCTTGTGTGTATAGACACACATCCTGTGGAGGTCTTGTCCAGCTGAGCCTTAGGGTGGTTTTGATCCTCCACACCCAGCCTCTGTGTGTGTGTGTGTGTGTGTGTGTGTGTGTGTGTGTGTGTGTGTGTGTGTGTGTGTGCAATGACCCTTCTCATAATTACATAGGTAAAGTAAAGGAGGGAGTTTTACGCTCGTGTGTCCCCGTCCTCAAACTTTCTCTATTATCTTACAACGTTTTAAACTTGTGTATGACGTACGTAACACTGTTTATTCCCCTCATCCACAACTCTTATATTGTAAAAGTATTTTTCTTGGATCTTCTGTTATAATTTTCTTCTTTAATTTCATGTTATGGCCTCTGGTTGTTCTGTCCCCGTATCTCTCAAAGAACTGTTCACTACCTGCATCAGCAAACTGGTTTGTATACTTAACGTTATGATCAAGTCACCCTATATTCTTTTCTCATCTGAAATGGACAAATTTAAGGCCTTTAGCCCCTGCCCTATAGCTCAGCTCTCGTAACTGCAGTACCATTTTCAATGTCTTCCTCTGGACCTTCTCTATTGGTTCTCCTTGCGTCTTACAGTACGGTAACCAGACCTGAGTAGCACATTCTAGTTTTAGCCTCATATAGGATGTGAACAGCGTGCTGGGTGTTCTTATCCATAGACCTCGGTGTTACTCTAATGTTTGCCAACAGTCATTCTGTCTCATTTAATTTCTCCCAGTGTGGGAGTCTAGCTACGGTTAGAGATGATGTTAACTCCCAAGTGTCTCACACAAATACCTGTAGCTTATTATCCACTAGGTATTATTCGCATTAAAGCCTTTCTTTCATTGTGTCGCATTATCTTACTTTACATTCGCCTGGGTTGAATTTCATCAACAATGTATCTGACTAACTTTGGAGTTTGTTTAGGTTCCCTTGTCAGTTGATGGCTTTGTACCTCTCCCATAACTTTTGCATCATCTGTAATCTTGTCCAGCTAGGAATCCAGGCCTATGAGAAAGTCATTTACACGGATCAACGAGAGCTGTGGTCCCAAGAGAGAACCCTGCGGCACGCACCTGCTGACCTTAACCCATTTTGAGAAGGCTCCTCTGACAACCGTCTTTTGTTCTCTTCCAGTACGTTGATCTTCTATCCATCGATGTATTTTCCTCCTTATTCCTGCCTGGTGATCCAGTTTCATTATCAGCTTATTGTGTGTTACGGTGTCAAATGCTTTCTGGAAGTCCAGATGAGAACGATACGTTCAGCCTTCTCTTTCGTCTAGAAGAGAGCTCACTCTCTCGTAGAAATCGAAGAAATTCGTTACGCACGACTTTTCCCTGAAACCATGTCGTCTTTTAGGTGATCTAATCCTCTTCAGCAAATCATCCACTTGCTCTTTGAATATCTTTTCCAGTACCTTACATATCACACTAGTCTGTAGCACAGCGCCTTCTTTCGGTCTCGTACACTCCTCTGGAACTCTACCTTTTCCCAGAGATGTTTTGAACGTTTCTGTTGGCTCATAAAGTGTATTTCCCCCACCTCATCAGAGCCATGAGCCCTACATAGCGCAAGACTCATTGGTTTACTGTTTCTGTATATCTCTGGAGAGTCCATTGCCTTTCAACACCTCCTCCTCATTCCATTTCACTTCCGCGGTGTAAACACTTTCGAATTTGTCATTCAGCCCTTCACGTATCCTTTTTACATCATCCTCCACAACTCGTCCCCTCTGAATTCTGTAGCCTGATTAGCTCATGTTTAAGTGACAAGTGACTCTTGATGAATTCATGCGGTTTTGAATCAATACTATCTTGTACACAACATCCTTTTCAAGTCTTTCCAGTTGTTGTTTCATCGATCCTGCTGTACTTGCTCCTTGCCATCTTACACCCTACAGATGCTGGCTAGCTGGAGTGCTACTTACGCTGCAAAGCTCCTTCGCTTTTTGATCAGGTGAAATTTCATCTCTCTGGTAAATATCGTGTCCGCAGCTCCATTCTACCAATTTCGATCCTTCAATTCCAGCTCTGTACTATTTACTACAAGTCCATCCGCATTTGTATCCGCTGCTTTCGGCCTGAAGGCTTTCAGTCTGACATGACCATTACTTTATATTCCCGACTTCTCTGCGATGCTGGTGGGGCAATTTCGTCCTCTTGCCTCATTTGGTGTCTCCAGTCTTTTGCCATCTGATTCTCCTCTTTACTTTTCTCCCTTTCTTCCCCTGGTAAACCACATCTGACGTATATCCTACTGAATTCTGCCTTCTTTTCTGATTTCTTATCCTGCCTATGTACCATCTGTCTGGATAACTCTAGATAACTTATGGACATCTGTAATTTGGCGGTTACTGTTCCTGAAATGGACGCATTTTCGGGCCATCTAAGGTCGAGCACAGACCTCGGGAACCGGCAATTCTCACACTTCACGAGCCTGTTGACCACGGGAACCGATTAATCTCACGGTTCCCGAGCCTGCAGTCCTTGGGAACCGGTTAATCTCACGGTTCCCGAGCCTGCAGTCCTTGGGAACCGGTTAATCTCACGGTTCCCGAGCGGACAGACCTTGGGAACCGGTTAATCTCACGGTTCCCGAGCCTTCAGTCCTTGGGAACCGGTTAATCTCACGGTTCCCGAGCGGGCAGACCTTGGGAACCGGTTAATCTCACGGTTCCCGAGCCTGCAGTCCTTGGGAACCGGTTAATCTCACGGTTCCCGAGCCTGCAGTCCTTGGGAACCGGTTAATCTCACGGTTCCCGAGCCTTCAGTCCTTGGGAACCGGTTAATCTCACGGTTCCCGAGCGGACAGACCTTGGGAACCGGTTAATCTCACGGTTCCCGAGCCTTCAGTCCTTGGGAACCGGTTACTCTCACGGTTCCCGAGCGGACAGACCTTGGGAACCGGTTAATCTCACGGTTCCCGAGCCTGCAGTCCTTGGGAACCGGTTAATCTCACGGTTCCCGAGCCTGCAGTCCTTGGGAACCGGTTAATCTCACGGTTCCCGAGCCTGCAGTCCTTGGGAACCGGTTAATCTCACGGTTCCCTAGCCTGCAGTCCTTGGGAACCGGTTAATCTCACGGTTCCCGAGCGGGCAGACCTTGAGAACCGGTTAATCTCACGGTTCCCGAGCCTGCAGTCCTTGGGAACCGGTTAATCTCACGGTTCCCGAGCGGACAGACCTTGGACCGGTTAATCTCACGGTTCCCGAGCCTTCAGTCCTTGGGAATCGGTTACTCTCACGGTTCCCGAGCGGACAGACCTTGAGAACCGGTTAATCTCACGGTTCCCTAGCCTGCAGTCGTAGGGAACCGGTTAATCTCACGGTTCCCGAGCCTGCAGTCCTTGGGAACCGGTTACTCTCACGGTTCCCGAGCGGACAGACCTTGGGAACCGGTTAATCTCACGGTTCCCTAGCCTGCAGTCCTTGGGAACCGGTTAATCTCACGGTTCCCGAGCGGGCAGACCTTGAGAACCGGTTAATCTCACGGTTCCCTAGCCTGCAGTCCTTGGGAACCGGTTACTCTCACGGTTCCCGAGCGGACAGACCTTGGGAACCGGTTAATCTCACGGTTCCCGAGCGGACAGACCTTGAGAACCGGTTAATCTCACGGTTCCCGAGCCTGCAGTCCTTGGGAACCGGTTAATCTCACGGTTCCCTAGCCTGCAGTCCTTGGGAACCGGTTAATCTCACGGTTCCCGAGCCTGCAGTCCTTGGGAACCGGTTACTCTCACGGTTCCCGAGCGGACAGTCCTTGGGAACCGGTTAATCTCACGGTTCCCTAGCCTGCAGTCCTTGGGAACCGGTTACTCTCACGGTTCCCGAGCGGACAGTCCTTGGGAACCGGTCACCAGCTCCACACATGCGGCCAAAGAAGAGCGAATCTTGAACTTCACTTCACGATTTCTTTATTCAGACGTAAATCTTGGCGTCCGTCTTGGCAATCCTGGCCACACTTGGCAATCCTGGCCACACTTGGCAATCCTGGCCACACTTGGCAATCCTGGCCACACTTGGCAAAAGTTTGTGTCGAAAAAGATTTGAGTTTTATGAATCATTTCAAATGAAAACGATGAGTGAGTGACAACATGGCGAGCACTTTGTGACGCGCCAGCCTTATCCTTGTGACGGGCCAGCCTTATCCCTGTGACGTGCTACCCTTATCCTTGTGACGTGCTACCCTTATCCTTGTGACGTGCTACCCTTATCCTTGTGGCGGGCTACCCTTATCCTTGTGACGTGCTACCCTTATCCTTGTGACGTGCTACCCTTATCCTTGTGACGTGCTACCCTTATCCTTGTGACAGGCTACCCTTATCCTTGTGGCGGGCTACCCTTATCCTTGTGGCGGGCTACCCTTATCCTTGTGACGTGCTACCCTTATCCTTGTGGCGGGCTACCCTTATCCTTGTGACGTGCTACCCTTATCCTTGTGACGGGCTACCCTTATCCTTGTGACGTGCTACCCTTATCCTTGTGACGTGCTACCCTTATCCTTGTGACGTGCTACCCTTATCCTTGTGACGTGCTACCCTTATCCTTGTGACGTGCTACCCTTATCCTTGTGGCGGGCTACCCTTATCCTTGTGACGTGCTACCCTTATCCTTGTGACGTGCTACCCTTATCCTTGTGACGTGCTACCCTTATCCTTGTGACAGGCTACCCTTATCCTTGTGGCGGGCTACCCTTATCCTTGTGGCGGGCTACCCTTATCCTTGTGACGTGCTACCCTTATCCTTGTGGCGGGCTACCCTTATCCTTGTGACGTGCTACCCTTATCCTTGTGACGGGCTACCCTTATCCTTGTGACGGGCTACCCTTATCCTTGTGACGGGCTACCCTTATCCTTGTGACGGGCTACCCTTATCCTTGTGACGTGCTACCCTTATCCTTGTGACGTGCTACCCTTATCCTTGTGACGGGCTACCCTTATCCTTGTGACGTGCTACCCTTATCCTTGTGACGGGCTACCCTTATCCTTGTGACGGGCTACCCTTATCCTTGTGACGGGCTACCCTTATCCTTGTGACGGGCTACCCTTATCCTTGTGACGGGCTACCCTTATCCTTGTGACGTGCTACCCTTATCCTTGTGACGGGCTACCCTTATCCTTGTGACGGGCTACCCTTATCCTTGTGATGGGTTACCCTTATCCTTGTGACGTGCTACCCTTATCCTTGTGACGTGCTACCCTTATCCTTGTGACGTGCTACCCTTATCCTTGTGACGTGCTACCCTTATCCTTGTGACGTGCTACCCTTATCCTTGTGACAGGCTACCCTTATCCTTGTGACGTGCTACCCTTATCCTTGTGACGGGCTACCCTTATCCTTGTGACGGGCTACCCTTATCCTTGTGACGGGCTACCCTTATCCTTGTGACGTGCTACCCTTATCCTTGTGACGGGCTACCCTTATCCTTGTGACGTGCTACCCTTATCCTTGTGACGGGCTACCCTTATCCTTGTGACGTGCTACCCTTATCCTTGTGACGGGCTACCCTTATCCTTGTGACGTGCTACCCTTATCCTTGTGACGTGCTACCCTTATCCTTGTGACGGGCTACCCTTATCCTTGTGACGGGCTACCCTTATCCTTGTGACGGGCTACCCTTATCCTTGTGACGTGCTACCCTTATCCTTGTGACGGGCTAACCTTATCCTTGTGACGTGCTACCCTTATCCTTGTGACGGGCAACCCTTATCTTTGTGACGTGCTACCCTTATCCTTGTGATGGGTTACCCTTATCCTTGTGACGGGCTACCGTTATCCTTGTGACGTGCTACCCTTATCCTTGTGACGGGCTACCCTTATCCTTGTGACGTGCTACCCTTATCCTTGTGACGGGCTACCCTTATCCTTGTGACGTGCTACCCTTATCCTTGTGATGGGTTACCCTTATCCTTGTGACGGGCTACCGTTATCCTTGTGACGGGCTACCCTTATCCTTGTGACGGGCTACCCTTATCCTTGTGACGTGCTACCCTTATCCTTGTGACGGGCTACCCTTATCCTTGTGACGGGCTACCCTTATCCTTGTGACGGGCTACCCTTATCCTTGTGACGGGTTACCCTTATCCTTGTGACGTGCTACCCTTATCCTTGTGACGGGCTACCCTTATCCTTGTGACGTGCTACCCTTATCCTTGTGATGGGTTACCCTTATCCTTGTGACGGGCTACCCTTATCCTTGTGACGTGCTACCCTTATCCTTGTGACGTGCTACCCTTATCTTTGTGACGGGCTACGGTTATCCTTGTGACGGGCTACCCTTATCCTTGTGACGGGCTACGCTTATCCTTGTGACGTGCTACCCTTATCCTTGTGACGGGCTACCCTTATCCTTGTGACGTGCTACCCTTATCTTTGTGACGTGCTACCCTTATCCTTGTGACGGGCTACCCTTATCCTTGTGATGTGCTACCCTTATCTTTGTGACGGGCTACGCTTATCTTTGTGACGGGCCAGCCTTACCCTAGTGACGAGCTAGCTTTACCCATGTGACGGGCCAGCCTTACCCTAGTGACGAGCTAGCTTTACCCATGTGACGGGCCAGCCTTACCCTAGTGACGAGCTAGATTTACCCATGTGACGGGCCAGCCTTACCCTAGAGACGAGCTAGCTTTACCCATGTGACGGGCCAGCCTTACCCTAGAGACGGGCTAGCTTTACCCATGTGACGGGCCAACCCTTCCCTTGCCACACAATATACGGCCTCGGGGAAGGTGTGTGGAGGGGAGACTCAGGCACGAGGCGTGGTGTTGGGAGGAGCGTGGACGACACACACTGACTCCTCCCAGCCCGTCACCTGAACCTCACTCTCCAGCAGGAGGAGGACAGCAGCAGCGGGTCAGGCGAATACCGGAATGGAATTCCAATACGGTACGTGGATAACGACGGTACGTGGATAACGACGGTACGTGGATAACGACGGTACGTGGATAACGACGGTACGTGGATAACGACGATACAGGGAAAACTATGGTACATGGATAAGAACGGTACATGGATAAGGAACTTTTAATTCGCATGTGTTAGGGACGTGTTCTTCTTCGTTGTGTTATGGTCTGTTCACTATTTTGTTCTGTTCAGTTCTGTTCGCTTCTGTCCCGTTCGGTTCCATTCTGTTGCTCAGTTGTTTTCTTTCTCTTCTGTTCTGCTTGGCTCCGTTCTGTACAATGTTTATCATGCTGTGTTCAGTCTGTTCTGCTTTCGTTGGTTTTGTTCTGTTTCGTTCCATTTCGTTTTCTTTCTTTCGTTCTTGATCTGTTGTGCCTCATTCTATGTTCCTTTGTTTCGTTTTCTATTCCTTTTGTTCCATATTCGTTTAAATTCTTTGTTCTCTTGCGTTTTATGGTGTTCTGTTCTGTTCTGTTTTGGTTTGTTAAATGCTTATGTGTTCTGCTTCACTCTGATCTGTTTTGTTCTATCATGTTCAGTTCTTTTCTCTTGTTTCGGTTAGTTTTGTTATGTTCTACTCATGTTAACCCATGACCTCGTGTGGTACACTCCCATGTTAACCCATGACCTCGTGTGGTACACTCCCATGTTAACCCATGACCTCGTGTGGTATACTCCCATGTTAACCCCACAACACTGTGATATGACTCGTATGGTTTATCTAGACACTTCAAGCCACAATGGAAGTGTGGTTCAATTTGACGTCACACTGTGACGTCATCAAATGGTACTCAAAGTTTTGAGGACGAAGTTTCAGTAAAAAATGAAACTTCGTTAGCTTATGATTAGACCAGGCAGGAGTCAAGGCGAGATAGTCCTTGTGTCAGTTTCTTTTTCAATTTTTTTTAATGGTGCAGCCGAGGCATTAAGGACGTGTTGTGAAGATAAGGTCATGTGTGATGATAACGATTCCCAGAGTCTTCAAGTCTTCATTGGTTGATCGTTTGGTCTTTTTAGTTTCGTCAGGTACAGCTGGCCAGACACATCCTTACAGACCCGTCTAACACAGGTTGGGGGTAACAGATGCAGGTAAGGATCTTAACCTATGCTATGTACCATGTATGGCGGAAAAAACTTGTAAAACAGTGAGAAAAAAGACATTATTATATGGTTAAAATTGGACAACATCAGAGGCAGAGAGACACATGGGATGACGTGGTGTAGATATACAATATATGATTATAAACAGATGATAAGAAAGCTATAAAGGATCTTTGATCCTAACTGGATCCTCAGAGTATAATGATGTTGCGTCATGAGTGTAGGTGGCTGGCGTTGGCTGGCGGCGTCGTCTGCACGTAAACAAAGTACACGTTTCAGGTACACAGTTTGGCCATGACCATACCTGGGCCTTCATCATTTTACCGAGTGTTTATACCTGGAAAATAACGTTGTGAATCGTATAACAGCATCATGTACATACATATATACATTTCATTGAGGTTATATAGCAGTGAACTGATCATAGAAAGTGACTATGTTTGAATAGTTTTCAAAAAATGGTGTGAGACGAAGTGGCTCTTTCTCATGTGCACCTGAATCTGAAAGCCAGAAAACATGATCGCACGTTCTCACTGCTGTGTTGTGTGCGGGACACACACACACACACACACACACACACACACATAATATGTGTATCATCGAATCCCCAAAGAAAAAGATCGGTAAATAATTTCATTTGTTCTCAACGTATCCTTATTGACCATTAACCCAAGAGTGACATAATCTAGAGTCGGTCGTCCCTGTGGTAACTGTGGATGTGTGACACCAGGCTAAGATCAGTTCATATTTGTCATCTCTTGATTTGGTAGAATTCCCGCCTGCGATCATTGTATCTACAGGTGTATCGTGTGGCTGAATGTGTGCTTCATGTATCGTGTGGCTGAATGTGTGCCTCATGTATCGTGTGGCTGAATGTGTGCCTCATGTATCGTGTGGCTGAATGTGTGTGCCTCATGTATCGTGTGGCTGAATGTGTGCTTCATGTATCGTGTGGCTGAATGTGTGTGCCTCATGTATCGTGTGGCTGAATGTGTGCCTCATGTATCGTGTGGCTGAATGTGTGCTTCATGTATCGTGTGGCTGAATGTGTGCCTCATGTATCGTGTGGCTGAATGTGTGTGCCTCATGTATCGTGTGGCTGAATGTGTGCTTCATGTATCGTGTGGCTGAATGTGTGTGCCTCATGTATCGTGTGGCTGAATGTGTGCCTCATGTATCGTGTGGCTGAATGTGTGCCTCATGTATCGTGTGGCTGAATGTGTGCCTCATGTATCGTGTGGCTGAATGTGTGCCTCATGTATCGTGTGGCTGAATGTGTGCCTCATGTATCGTGTGGCTGAATGTATGCTTCTTGTATCGTGTGGCTGAATGTGTGCTTCATGTATCGTGTGGCTGAATGTGTGCTTCATGTATCGTGTGGCTGAATGTGTGCCTCATGTATCGTGTGGCTGAATGTGTGCCTCATGTATCGTGTGGCTGAATGTGTGCCTCATGTATCGTGTGACTGAATGTGTGCCTCATGTATCGTGTGGCTGAATGTATGCTTCTTGTATCGTGTGGCTGAATGTGTGCTTCATGTATCGTGTGGCTAAATGTGTGCTTCATGTATCGTGTGGCTGAATGTGTGCCTCATGTATCGTGTGGCTGAATGTGTGCCTCATGTATCGTGTGACTGAATGTGTGCCTCATGTATCGTGTGGCTGAATGTATGCTTCTTGTATCGTGTGGCTGAATGTGTGCTTCATGTATAGTGTAGCTAAATGTGTGCTTCATGTATCGTGTGGCTGAATGTGTGCCTCATGTATCGTGTGGCTGAATGTGTGCTTCATGTATCGTGTGGCTGAATGTGTGCTTCATGTATCGTGTGGCTGAATGTGTGCTTCATGTATCGTGTGGCTGAATGTGCGCCTCATGTATCGTGTGGCTGAATGTGTTCCTCATGTATCGTGTGGCTGAATGTGTGCTTCATGTATCGTGTGGCTGAATGTGTGCCTCATGTATCGTGTGGCTGAATGTGTGCTTCATGTATCGTGTGGCTGAATGTGTGCCTCATGTATCGTGTGGCTGAATGTGTGCTTCATGTATCGTGTGGCTGAATGTGTGCCTCATGTATCGTGTGGCTGAATGTGTGCTTCATGTATCGTGTGGCTGAATGTGTGCCTCATGTATCGTGTGGCTGAATGTGTGCCTCATGTATCGCGTGGCTGAATGTGTGCTTCATGTATCGTGTGGCTGAATGTGTGCTTCATGTATCGTGTGGCTGAATGTGTTCCTCATGTATCGTGTGGCTGAATGTGTGCTTCATGTATCGTGTGGCTGAATGTGTGCTTCATGTATCGTGTGGCTGAATGTGTGCCTCATGCATCGTGTGCCTGAATGTGTGCTTCATGTATCGTGTGGCTGAATGTGTGCTTCATGTATCGTGTGGCTGAATGTGTGCTTCATGTATCGTGTGGCTGAATGTGTGCTTCATGTATCGTGTGGCTGAATGTGTGCTTCATGTATCGTGTGGCTGAATGTGTGCTTCATGTATCGTGTGGCTGAATGTGTGCCTCATATTACGAACGTGAGTACAGAGAAATTACATACAAGTTACAGGGTCTGCTACAGTCATCATTTATTATCCAGTAATCAAGTGACCGGACATACAGACATCCTCCAAATGCAAACAAGATCCCTCCTTGTTTGTGGGGTGTTTACTAGCTACGTGCATGATTTTGAAACTTACAGTGTCAGCCTGTATGTTCTGTAGTGCTTACTGTAATGCTGTATCACACATCAGACCTCATCTTCATTATACATGATACATGTAGTACGTAGATGGTCATTGCAACTCTTATTTACATTATGGTGATTGGAAAGGTCAGTGTGCAGGTCAGGATTTTAATGACAGTACTTTAAATAAATGTGTGGCTCTTGTTGTTATTGTTATTGTTGTTGTTGTTGTTGGGCATTGTTCTTCTTCGTTTCATTATTCATTTGTTAAAAGATCTAAAAGAATTTGAAGAAGAAGTTGTGAGAAAATAGAGAAAAATTTGCCATACATAGACTGCGGGTGAGGGAAATATATAATGATGTTACTGAGCAACCACACACAGGATAAGACACGTAGACCAGACACTAGTGATCATGATATCTGTTACATAATACCAGGATGATGCAAAACAATGCATATACTCTTATTAACAGATAAATGATATAGCAGAATGGAAGGAAAGCCAATTGGTTACATTTCTGATACGTCAGTTGAATGAGGGGGAAGTGTTAAGAGGCAGTTGTACTGCTCTTACTGACCATATATATACTGGTAGAATATTTGAAGGAGAGATAAACATCGCGACTACATAACACCATGATGAGTGAAACACTGTACCGCTGTTTGTGTGTATTAGAGATTTATATGAGTCACCCATTAAGAATAAAGTCATGTTCATTGACAACAGAGAACGGGAGAAGCGGCCACAAAGTTACCAACACGTATTTTGGTCGTCCATTTTTCTATTGGTTACAGCAGTCGCTTTCCTGTCATTGTGTATACAGTTGTTGTATACAATTGTGTTCTGCAGCTGTGAGGAAGGAATCGTGTATGTAAACGCAGGTTTTCCCCAGCAGTTGTCGTCCTGTGGCTAGCGAGACTTACGAAACGATAAATGGTGTCATTTTTACACTCCTGACAGCAATTTAAGGACAGATATATGACAACACAGCAACGTATCAGCCCCTAGCTCCACCCACCCTCTTCCCTCACCCAGTGTGATCGTTCGTTTTAATCTGCCCTTCGAAACAGCGTTCGAAACACTGGTGTGTCATTCCTCATTGTTGGTACCCGACACCGAGGTATTGCCCGGGGAGAGGACTACCACCACACTCTTGTAACAGACACTGGCATCACGGTCAGATCATCAGCCCCAAATGCATCATCAGCCACACGAAGAATTAGCCCTCACTGGAGGCACGATAGGAATGAGGTAGGAAGGTTTCTCTTCCGCTGCCATAACTTGGGAACTTGGTTGGTGTGTCGCATCGGTGTACGAGACGGTCCGATGAGGTGAAGCTTCGTGATCGTCTTAGGCCAGGTGGCCAACACCACACCTGCAGGACCAGAAACCCTCACGGAGGCGGCAGTTGATCCCCTTCTCAGATGCTGTGGGCGTCCGGTAACACCCACGACTCCCAGTGTCTAGGGCGACAACATAAACCTGGCGTCCGTCACAGGACATCAAGTCATGACGGACGGGAGACACCGTATGAACTGGCCCTCCCCTGCACTGCTGACCACCACATTCTGACACGACATTTGAGGAGGTCGCCAAGAGCGGCCACTCCGCAGGCATCGTGTGGGGGGAGGATCCGTCTGTCCGGATGTGGAGAGTTGGACGTAGCTGTGGCAGAAGTCGACGTAGGGAAAGTACGTGGCCATACTGGAGAACAACATGATGGGTTCCTTAGGGCGGACCGTGGCGCTACCCTACCCAGACCAGATACTGTACGTACAGGTAAGATAATATTTGTTGTCACCATTAACAGTTTCTTACTTAATGAGTCCTTTTCCACCTATATTGTTCCCCCTTCCTCATACCACCTTCTCCTTCATCCTTCCCGTATACTCCCCCTCCCACATATCACCTCACGCTCCTCCTCCTCCCTTGCTATAACCACCACGGGAGTGAAAACCATCCATCCAGTCGTTACTGTGGTCTACACTACCAGCCATACCCAGTCCCACGCCCACCTCCCACGTCCCAGGCAGTGCGCTCCAAGTCTCCGCAGTTTTTCTTCTCCAACTCTTCCTCTCCTACTTCGACGTCCGGGTCTTTCCCTTCACCACCTTAACCTGCCACACACGTCACAAACCACGGGAGTGTTACATCTCAACTGCCAGTCATTTTAAGTCTATTCATATCTCCTGCGAATCATCAAATGTCTATTTCACAAGACAACAAATAGGCCGTCAGTTTTATACTTCAGTGGATGTTGTTACCTACTCAATGGCTCCTTCTTGTCCTATTGTTTCTGCAGGATGTCTGTCAGATAATTTCCTGTTGTTGGGTTCGGCTTTGTATTCAGTTTTCTCTCCATATCTCCCCAAGGACCACTTCTCATGTCTCATTCCTTATAGTTTTCAAGATGTCATCTCTGACTACAGGTTTAGGTCCATCAAGTCAGAAATGAGAATTTTTTTTTTCTCAAACTATTTGCCATTTCCCGCGTTAGCGAGGTAACGTTAAGAACAGAGGACTGGGCCTTCTTTTTGAAAAATTAGAAAAAAAAAAAATGAGAGGGGAGGATTTCCAGCCCCCCGCTCCCTCCCCTTTTAGTCGCCCTCTACGACACGCAGGGAATACGTGAGAAGTATTCTTTCTCATCTATCCCTAGGGATAAGAAATGAGAGTATATATATATATATATATATATATATATATATATATATATATATATATATATATATATGACAGGTGATTCTCTGATATACAGATATGAATCATCATACTCAAAATGGTGTCATAGCTACAAATGAAAAATCCTGTCAGTTGAAAACGATTTTAATGTCGGTGTAGATAAATAGATAAAGAAAGAACGGTTTATAGAGTTCAGGAGGCCATTCGTTTTGAAATACACAAATGAGCAATCATGTAATTAGCGGGGGAGGGCGGGGCACCATAGTAACTGGTTACTAATTGATCACATTGGGCTGGTTATTCACACGCCTTGGAAAAACATGTAAGTGAAGTCTGTTTGCATCGTACAGGAAGTTTGACTGAGCAAAGTTTTATGGATTATACATAATACATTTGGTGATAATCAGCTGTACGTGATGGGTCTATGTGTGTGTGTGTGTGTGTGTGTGTGTGTGTGTGTGTCATTCTCACGTAAAGGAGATGGTGCTTATTATGTACGAATGGGTTGACTCACTGGGCCTTGGGAAGGGGGAGAGAGGAAGTGAAGGGTGATACCATTTCCAACAAGAGATGGGAGAGAAAGGGGTAGATATGGTGGGAATATTGAGGAGGAGTTTGCTACGGGATGACATGGTGTGTACACCAGTGGTCGTGGTGTACATGATGTGTACGCCAGTGGTCGTGGTCTACATGATGTGTACACCAGTGGTCGTGGTTTACATGATGTGTACACCAGTGGTCGTGGTCTACATGATTTGTACACCAGTGGCCGTGGTCTACATGGTGTGTACACCAGTGGTCGTGGTGTACATGATGTGTACACCAGCGGTCGTGGTTTACATGATGTGTACACCAGTGGCCGTGGTCTACATGGTGTGTACACCGGTGGCCGTGGTCTACATGGTGTGTACACCAGTGGTCGTGGTGTACATGATGTGTACACCAGCGGTCGTGGTCTACATGATGTGTACAGTCATGGTCTACATCTGTTGCATCGATGGGTCGAAATACAGAGACTGTAATAGTGACTTATTTTCTTCTGAGGTTTACATCCTTATTTTCTAGTTGACGATATTTATCAAATGACGAGATTATTGGGTGAAGATACACAGGACAACTGGTGAAGTAGTTCACTTTGTTCATGTTAGCTATAACTACACAATGCAACTGAGGCCGTGATCAGGGTCATCTCATTAACTCTCTCTCTCTCTCTCTCTCTCTCTCTCTCTCTCTCTCTCTCTCTCTCTCTCTCTCTCTCTCTCTCTCTCTCTCTCTCTATCTATCTATCTATCTATCTATCTATCTATCTCTATCAATCTATCTATCTATCTATATATATATATATATATATATATATATATATATATGTGTGTGTGTGTGTGTGTGTGTGTATTATACTATTTCTCTATACATGATCGCCATCTGCCTTTATCCTTTCTAGTCGCCACCCCGCCACACATGAAATCGCATCCCCCCCCCCCATCCCCCCAAGTTCTTTCACACTCAGTCTTTAGCTGTCATGTGTAATGCACCGAAACCACAGCTCCCTTTCCACATCCATGCCCCACAAAACTTTCCATGGTTTACCCCCAAACGCTTCACATGCCCTGGTTCAAGCCATTGGCAGCACGTCGACCCCGGTATACCACATCCTTCCAGTTAACTCTATTCCTTGCACGCCTTTCACCCTGCTGTATGATTAGGCCCCGATCGCTCAAAATCTTTTTCACTCAATCCTTCCAACTCCAATTTGATCTGCGGCTTCTCCTCCTTCCCTCCACCTCTGACACATATATCCTCTTGGTCAATCTTTCCTCCCTCATTCTCTCCATGTGACCAAACCATTTTAAAACGCTCTCTTCTGCTTTCTGAACCACGCTCTTTTTATCACCAAACATCTCTCTTACCCTTTCATTACTTACTCGATCAAACCACCTCACACCACATATTGTCCTCAAACATCTCATTTCCAGCACATCCACCCTCCTCCGTACAACCCTATCTATAGCCCACGCCTCGCAACCATATAACATTGTTGGAACCACTATTCCTTCAAACATACCCATTTTTGCTTTCTGAGACAACGTTCTCGCCATCCACACATTCTTCAAGAAAGAAATATTACAGTCTGTTGAAATACAACGAAGAGACGCAGCTAGGACGTCATTTGGTAAAAAAAAAAGTGACAACTCGAATGTAGGTCGGGTGGGTTCGAGTCTGGCAACAAGAGTATCACAAACTTATCATGTAGACAATAAGGGTGAGTGTTTGCAACTTCTCTTAACAACAAAGCTATCTAATGTGTAACATTAATGTTACATTTCTTTCAGTATCTAATAATAGAAGATTCAATATTTCCCGTGGTACTGGGGTTAGAGTAAATAACTGAGATGGCATTACTTCAATCAATACAGTAATCAAAATTTTTAACATGATTAAGCAAGGCATTTTATTCTTGTCCTGTTCTTATACTATATTTATGTTGCTTAAGTCTAACTGAAACATACTTACCAGTCTGCCCAACATAAAACTTATCACAATTTCTACATGGTACTCTATACATGCATCCTGCAGAACTTTCTGGTGAGTCCCTGATTAAGATACCGTTTATTGTGCTATTATGTTCAGTGTGCTGGGATGAGGCTATCCCTGGTGTCCAGTGTCCCGAGATGAGGCTATCCCTGTTGTCCATTGTCCCGGGATGAGGCTATCCCTGTTGTCCAGTGTTCCGGGATGAGGCTATCCCTGTTGTCCAGTGTCCCGGGATGAGGCTATCCCTGTTGTCCAGTGTTCCGGGATGAGGCTATCCCTGTTGTCCAGTGTCCCGGGATGAGGCTATCCCTGGTGTTCAGTGTCCTGGGGTGGGGCTATCCCTGTTGTCCAGTGTCCCGGGATGAGGCTATCCCTGGTGTCCAGTGTCCCGGGATGAGGCTATCCCTGGTGTTCAGTGTCCTGGGGTGGGGCTATCCCTGTTGTCCAGTGTCCCGGGATGAGGCTATCCCTGGTGTCCAGTGTCCCGGGATGAGGCTATCCCTGGTGTTCAGTGTCCTGGGGTGGGGCTATCCCTGTTGTCCAGTGTCCCGGGATGAGGCTATCCCTGGTGTCCAGTGTCCCGGGATGAGGCTATCCCTGGTGTCCAGTGTCCCGGGATGAGGCTATCCCTGGTGTCCAGTGTCCCGGCATGAGGCTATCCCTGTTGTCCAGTGTCCCGGGATGAGGCTATCCCTGGTGTCCAGTGTCCCGGGATGAGGCTATCCCTGGTGTCCAGTGTCCCGGGATGAGGCTATCCCTGGTGTCCAGTGTCCCGGGATGAGGCTATCCCTGGTGTCCAGTGTCCCGGGATGAGGCTATCCCTGGTGTCCAGTGTCCCGGGATGAGGCTATCCCTGGTGTCCAGTGTCCCGGGATGAGGCTATCCCTGGTGTCCAGTGTCCCGGCATGAGGCTACGCGCGGGAACACGTTGCCTCACCTGGTTCCATTCCCCTGGCATCCCTCACCTGCCGTCCCTCACCTGGCATCCCTCACCTGCCGTCCCTCACCTGGCATCCCTCACCTGCCGTCCCTCACCTGCCGTCCCTGATCTAGCGTCCCTCACCTGCCGTCCCTCACCTGCCATCCCTCACCTAACGTCCCTCACCTGGCATCCCTCACCTGCCGTCCCTCACCTGGCACCCCTCACCTGCCGTCCCTCACCTGCCGTCCCTGACCTAGCGTCCCTCACCTGCCGTCCCTCACCTAGCGTCCCTCACCTAGCATCCCTCACCTAGCGTCCCTCACCTGGCATCCCTCACCTGCCGTCCCTGACCTAGCGTCCCTCACCTGCCGTCCCTCACCTGCCGTCCTAGCGCGTCCCTCACCTGCCGTCCCTCACCTGGCATCCCTCACCTGGCATCCCTCACCTGCCGTCCCTCACCTAGCGTCCCTCACCTAGCGTCCCTCACCTGCCGTCCCTCACCTGCCGTCCCTCACCTGCCAACCCTCACCTGCCGTCCCTCACCTGGCATCCCTCACTTGGCATCCCTCACCTAGCGTCCCTCACCTGCCGTCCCTCACCTGACGTCCCTCACTTGGCATCCCTCACCTACCGTCCCTTACCTAGCGTCCCTCACCTGCTGTCCCTCACCTGGCATCCCTCACCTGGCATCCCTCACCTGGCATCCCTCACCTAGCGTCCCTCACCTGCCGTCCGTCACCTAGCGTCCCTCACCTGGCATCCCTCGCCTGGCATCCCTCACCTACCGTCCCTCACCTAGCGTCCCTCACCTGCCGTCCCTCACCTGCCGTCCCTCACCTAGCGTCCCTCACCTAGCGTCCCTCACCTGCCGTCCGTCACCTAGCGTCCCTCACCTAGCATCCCTCGCCTGGCATCCCTCACCTAGCATCCCTCACCTAGCGTCCCTCACCTGCCGTCCCTCACCTGCCGTCCCTCACCTGCCGTCCCTCACCTGCCGTCCCTCACCTAGCGTCCCTCACCTGCCGTCCCTCACCTGCCGTCCCTCACCTAGCGTCCCTCACCTGCCGTCCCTCAACCTACCGTCCCTCACCTGCCGTCCCTCACCTTGCGTCCCTCACCTACCGTCCCTCACCTACCGTCCCTCACCTGCCGTCCCTCACCTGCCGTCCCTCACCTGTCGCAGTCATATTTCAACTCCAGAGAAAAAAAAATTGTTGAGCGAAAAAAGCTTAAATAAATAGTGCTACGTCATACATGATTCATCGTGTTAAGTCCAACTGATTGGTCAGGTATCCTGGCTCACATTATACCTGGCCCCTGCACTCTGCCAACACTACCAGTCCTGCCACCACCTCACTCTGCCAACA
Organism: Panulirus ornatus; assembly: GCF_036320965.1. Lineage (NCBI taxonomy): Eukaryota > Metazoa > Arthropoda > Malacostraca > Decapoda > Palinuridae > Panulirus > Panulirus ornatus. The sequence goes on along the minus strand of NC_092290.1, from coordinate 20,737,484 downwards.
CTACCAGTCCTGCCACCACCTCACTCTGCCAACACTACCAGTCCTGACACCACCTCACTCTGCCAACACTACCAGTCCTGCCACCACCTCACTCTGCCAACACTACCAGTCCTGCCACCACCTCACTCTGCCAACACTACCAGTCCTGCCACCACCTCACTCTGCCAACACTACAAGTCCTGACACCACCTCACTCTGCCAACACTACCAGTCCTGCCACCATCTCACTCTGCCAACACTACCAGTCCTGCCACCATCTCACTCTGCCAACACTACCTGTCCTGCCACCACCTCACTCTGCCAACACTACCAGTCCTGCCACCACCTCACTCTGCCAACACTACCAGTCCTGCCACCACCTCACTCTGCCAACACTACCAGTCCTGACACCACCTCACTCTGCCAACACTACCAGTCCTGCCACCACCTCACTCTACCAACACTACCAGTCCTGCCGCCACCTCACTGTGCCAACACTACCAGTCCTGCCACCATCTCACTCTGCCAACACTACCAGTCCTGCCACCACCTCACTCTGCCAACACTACCAGTCCTGCCACCACCTCACTCTGCCAACACTACCAGTCCTGACACCACCTCACTCTGCCAACACCACCCGTCCTGCCACCACCTCACTCTGCCAACACTACCAGTCCTGACACCACCTCACTCTGCCAACACTACCCGTCCTGACACCACCTCACTCTGCCAACACTACCAGTCCTGCCACCACCTCACTCTGCCAACACTACCCGTCCTGACACCACCTCACTCTGCCAACACTACCAGTCCTGCCACCACCTCACTCTGCCAGCACCACCCGTCCTGACACCACCTCACTCTGCCAACACTACCAGTCCTGCCACCATCTCACTCTGCCAACACTACCAGTCCTGACACCACCTCACTCTGCCAACACTACCAGTCCTGCCACCACCTCACTCTGCCAACACTACCAGTCCTGCCACCACCTCACTCTGCCAACACTACCCGTCCTGACACCACCTCACTCTGCCAACACTACCAGTCCTGCCACCATCTCACTCTGCCAACACTACCAGTCCTGCCACCATCTCACTCTGCCAACACTACCCGTCCTGACACCACCTCACTCTGCCAACACCACCCGTCCTGACACCACCTCACTCTACCAACACCACCCGTCCTGCCACCGCCTCACTCTTTTTGTTACCACACATCTCTCTAACCCTTTCATCACTTACTCGATCAAACCACCTCACACCACATATTGTCCTCAAACATCTCATTTCCAGCACATCCACCCTCCTCCGTACATCTCTATCTATAGCCCATGCCTCGCAACCATATAACATTGTTGGAACCGCTATTCCTTCAAACATGCCCATTTTTGCTCTACGAGATAATGTTCTCGACTTCCACACATTTTTCAGCGCTCCCAGAACTTTCGCCCCCTCCCCCACCCTATGATTCACTTCCGCTTCCATGGTTCCATCCGCTGCCAAATCCACTCCCAGATATCTAAAACACTTCACTTCCTCCAGTTTTTCTCCATTCAAACTTACCTCCCAATTGACTTGTCCCTCAACCCTACTGTACCTAATAACCTTGCTCTTATTCACATTTACTCAGCTTTCTTCTTTCACACACTTTACCAAACTCAGTCACCAGCTTCTGCAGTTTCTTACCCGAATCAGCCACCAGCGCTGTATCATCAGCGAACAACAACTGACTCACTTCCCAAGCCCTCTCATCGACAACAGACTGCATACTTGCCCCTCTCTCCAAAACTTTTGCATTCACCTCCCTAACAACCCCATCCATAAACAAATTAAACAACCATGGAGGCATCACGCACCCCTGCCGCAAATCGACATTCACTGAGAACCAATCACTTTCTTCTCTTCCTACTCGTACTTATGCCTTACATCCTCGATAAAAACTTTTCACTGCTTCTAGCAACTTGCCTCCTACGCCATATACTCTTAATACCTTCCGCAGACCATCTATATCAACTCTATCATATGCCTTCTCCAGATCCATAAATGCTACATACAAATCCATTTCCTTTTCTAAGTATTTCTCACATACATTCTTCAAAGCAAACACCTGATCCACACATCCTCTACCACTTCTGAAACCACACTGCTCTTCCCCAATCTGATGCTCTGTACATGCCTTCACCCTCTCAATCAATACCCTCCCATATAATTTCCCAGAAATACTCAACAAACTTATACCTCTGTAATTTGAGCACTCACCTTTATCCCCTTTGCCTTTGTACAATGGCACTATGCACGCATTCCGCCAATCCGCAGGCATCTCACCATGAGTCATACATACATTAAATAACCTTACCAACCAGTCAACAATACAGTCACCCCCTTTTTTAGTAAATTCCACTGCAATACCATCCAAACCCGCCGCCTTGAAGGCCTTCATCTTCCGCAAAGCTTTTACTACCTCTTCTCTGTTTACCAAATCATTCTATCTAATCCTCTCACTTTGCACACCACCTCGACCAAAACACCTTATATCTGCCACTCTATCATCTAACACCTTCAACAAACCTTCAACATGCTCACTCCATCTCCTTCTCATATCACCACTACTTGTTATTACCTCCCCATTAGCCCTCTTCACCGATTTTCCTATTTGTTCTCTTGTCTTACGCAGTTAATTTACTTCCTTCCAAAACATCTTTTTGTTTTCCCTAAAATTTATGATACTCTCTCAACCCAACTCTCATTTGCCCTCTTTTTCACCTCTTGCACCTTTCTCTTGACCTGCTGCCTCTTTCTTTTATACGTCTCTCAGTCATTTGCACTATTACCCTCCAAAACTCGTCCAAATGCCTCTCTCTTCTCTTTCACCAATAATCTTGCTTCTTCATCCCACCACTCACGACCTTTTCTGATCTGCCCACCATGCCACGCTTCTCATGCCACAAGCATCTTTTTCGCAAGCCATCACTGCTTCCCTAAATACATCCCAATCCTTCCCCCCTCCCCTTGCACCCTTTGCTCTCACCTTTTTCCATTCTGCACTCAGTCTCTCCTGGTACTTCCTCACACAAGTATCCTTCCCAAGCTCACTTACTCTCACCACTCTCTTCACTCCTACTTCCCTCTTCTTTTCTGAAAACCTCTACAAATCTTCACCTTCGCCTCCACAAGATAATGATCAGACATCCCTCCAGTTGCAACTCTCGGCACATTAACATCCAAAAGTCTCTTTTTCACGCACCTATCAATGAACACGTAATCCAATAACGCTCTCTGACCATCTCTCCTACTTACATACGTATACTTATGTATATCTCTTTTTAAACCAGGTATTCCCAATCACCAGTCCTTTTTCAGCACACAAATCTACAAGCTCTTCACCATTTCCATTTACAACACGAACACCCCATGTTTATGGATGGTGTGGTGAGGGTGGTAAAGGCAAGAGTTTTGGAGAGAGGGGCGAGTATGCAGTCAGTTAGGGATGAGAGGACCTGGGTATGATCATTTTGCTGTTCCTGTAGGTATAAACCTTATTACTGTTGCTGTAGGTAAGCATCATTACTGATCAAGTAAGGTATATGCCTCATCATCTCTGAAAGTCCTGTCATTTGGGTCAACAATGATATGAGTACATGTCTGAATGTTTCCACATAGGATCACCCGACACATTGAATACATTTACTGTGACTATCCTGTCATGTGATCAACTTTAGTCGTAACATTTTCAAATTAACTGGAATTTCTCCCTCACAGCTTGAAAGCTTAAAGATGATAATACGTTTTCTAAATAGAAATAAAAAAGACTACAACGATGCGTAGGCCAGTGTTTCATATCCAGAATCTTACTTCAACTGCAGCTGTGTGTAGTGTACCCTCAGCAGGTGCTGTGTGTAGTGTACCCTCAGCAGGTGCTGGGTGTGGTGTACCCTCAGCAGGTGCTGGGTGTAGTGTACCCTCAGCAGGTGCTGTGTGTAGTGTACCCTCAGCAGGTGCTGGGTGTGGTGTACCCTCAGCAGGTGCTGGGTGTAGTGTACCCTCAGCAGG